>NC_057947.1:36872951-36957926 GCF_018555375.3 Anguilla rostrata
ATCAGGTAATGTTTGGTTTGTCTGTTTTATGAGCATCTGAAGTGAACAAAATGAGCAAAGTCTGTTCTTCAGCAAAGATTAGGCAACTGGAATGCTTGGACTGTCTATTAATATCACAAAACATATTGAATTTTTCTTACCTTTTGCAGTTATGTGGGAGTGCCAAGTCTCCTTTTGATTCAGATCATGGAGGATGTCAATGGTGTGAGTTCTCATTTAGCAGTGGAGTCAGTACTCACTTGTGCAGTGGAATCACTTGAGTTGGCACTCGAAAAATCCAAGGTAGAAGCTTGTTTGTTTTACTGTTTATGGTTCTTCATACATGCACAGCACAGCATGAGCTTCGAGTGGAAACAACAGGGGCCTAATTTACCAGCACATCTACCCATAAAGGTCACGAGGACAGCTGATATTCACCAAGGTTCTGTGATATTTGGTATTTCTTGGTATCTGCTTGATGAAAAGTGACAGATCAATCATTTCCCTCATCGTCCCTCTGTATGGCCAAATGGGGAAGAAAGATTCCCCTGCCTTGAGTTCAATGTTAAGATCTTTCTTATAAAACTGAAATTTGCTGTTGATGATTTATAGAATCCTGTAACGACACGATACCTGAGTTTTCAGTGCTTTCTTCATAAACCAGGGTTTGTGTTTACAGAACCTCAATTCTCTCACTTCTCATTCTTTCTTAACCTTGGTCAACAAATAAATGGAAACATCTGTTTTTCCCCTACACAAACGCAGTCTGGTAGGATGTAATTTGGCGGTAGCTGAACTTTAATTTTGCAGTAATGTGTGAAATGTAATGCTGAATCAGAGCGGAGGGTGAGTCTGGAGTGCCTGTGGGGGGGCTGGCTCTGCTTCTGGTCATGCACTCCGCCGTGCACTGCTCCGCTGTGCACTGCTCCCCCGTGCACTGCTCCGCCGTGCACTGCTCCCCCGTGCACTGCTCCCCCGTGCACTGCTCCCCCGTGCACTGCTCCCCCGTGCACTGCTCCCCCCCGTGCACTGCTCCGCTGTGCACTGCTCCCCCGTGCACTGCTCCCCCGTGCACTGCTCCCCTCATACCCAGCATGTTTTGTGTGTGTGTGTGAGAGTGTGTTTTTCTGTGTGTTTGTGTGTGTGTGTGTTTGTGTGTGAGTGTGTTTGTGTGTGCGTGTGCAAATGCATGTGTGTGTATATGTGTGTATGTGAGTGTGAGTGTGTGTATGTGAGTGAGAGTGTGTACGTGCATGCGTGTGTCTGTGTGTGTGTGTGCGCGTGTGTGTGTGTGCGTGTGTGCATGTGCATGCGTGTGTGCGTGCGCGCATGCGTGTGTGTGCATGCGTGTGTGTGTGTGTGTGTGCACAATGCACACCCCTCTCCTGTGATGACCCTGTAGGCCACAAGTAATTAGCACATTAAAATCAGGCTGGGAAAGTGGGATCAAATCCAGCTCTATGGACAGGTGCTCACAGCTTCTATTAACGATGCACCACAGTACTCAATTATAACCTTAATTAATCCTGAACCCATCAGGACTTAATGAAAATGCAAAAATTGGAAACTGTTTAAAGTGAAGACAAACAGCAGATTTTGCGCTGCACCTTAAGAGCACATGAGAAGAGGGTTACCCAATCAGAGGGAAGTCATGTACTGTCTGTCAGCCTAGCATGGCAGTCATCTTTTTAAGGTAAACATAAACCCCACTCTGAAATCTAGGTTACGTGTACTGTGGAATTCTTTTAGATAAATATATTATTTTTATCATTGACACTGAGTAACGATTTTGAATGGTTTTTCAATTATCAGTTTTAATGCTTTACATTAAAGTCGTATGTTTTGAATTCTTGACTGATAATAGTGGCACTCAGAAGTGGGAATGTATAGTAATCTCATGATTGCTGAAACATGCTGAATATTGTCTTTTCATTAATATGCTACTTGTATGCCATTTACTTCATTTTAAATAAGATGTTCAGTTATTAGAGTCATGATGGATATCAGAATCTTAAGTGCATCTATTGCTGGTGTATAATAATTGCCACAAATGCATTTTGTAAACATGAAGTGCTGGACTTTATTTATGTCTTTGACCTTTCTGTGGAATGCTGAGATCAGCTCTTTACTATTCTTCAGATTAATGGCTGTGTGTAGCGAGAGGGAATCTCACAGGAGTGATTATTAAATGCTCAGGGAGGCAAGGCGGGTTCCAGGGCTTAAAGAGTGCATTCCTCCTCCCACAACACAGAATCTGAGCGCTCTGTCGTCTAAACGCACTTCACATCCCAGAATCTGAGTGCTCTCGTCTAAACGCACTTCACATCCCAGAATCTGAGCGCTCTGTCGTCTAAACGCACTTCACATCCCAGAATCTGAGCGCTCTGTCGTCTAAACGCACTTCACATCCAGGGATCTGAGCGCTCTGTCGTCTAAACGCACTTCACATCCCAGAATCTGAGCGCTCTGTCGTCTAAACGCACTTCACATCCAGGGATCTGAGCGCTCTGTCGTCTAAACGCACTTCACATCCCAGAATCTGAGCGCTCTGTCGTCTAAACGCTCTTCACATCCAGGGATCTGAGCGCTCTGTCGTCTAAACGCACTTCACATCCCAGAATCTGAGCGCTCTGTCGTCTAAACGCTCTTCACATCCAGGGATCTGAGCGCTCTGCCGTCTAAACGCTCTTCACATCCCAGAATCTGAGCGCTCTGTCGTCTAAACGCACTTCACATCCCAGAATCTGAGCGCTCTCGTCTAAACGCACTTCACATCCCAGAATCTGAGCGCTCTCGTCTAAACGCACTTCACACCCCAGAATCTGAGCGCTCTGTCGTCTAAACGCACTTCACATCCAGGGATCTGAGCGCTCTCGTCTAAACGCACTTCACATCCAGGGATCTATGCTCTCTGTCGTCTAAACGCACTTCACATCCCAGAATCTGAGCGCTCTGTCGTCTAAACGCACTTCACATCCAGGGATCTGAGCGCTCTGTCGTCTAAACGCACTTCACATCCCAGAATCTGAGCGCTCTGCCGTCTAAACGCACTTCACATCCAGGGATCTGAGCGCTCTGTCGTCTAAACGCACTTCACATCCAGGGATCTGAGCGTTCTGTCGTCTAAACGCACTTCACATCCCAGAATCTGAGCGCTCTGTCGTCTTAACGCACTTCACATCCCAGAATCTGAGCGCTCTGTCGTCTTAACGCACTTCACATCCCAGAATCTGAGCGCTCTGTCGTCTTAACGCACTTCACATCCAGGGATCTGAGCGCTCTGTCGTCTAAACGCTCTTCACATCCCAGAATCTGAGCGCTCTGTCTTCTAAACACACTTCACATCCAGGGATCTGAGCGCTCTGTCGTCTAAACGCACTTCACATCCAGGGATCTGAGCGCTCTGTCATCTAAACGCACTTCACATCCCAGAATCTGAGCGCTCTGTCGTCTAAACGCTCTTCACATCCCAGAATCTGAGCGCTCTGTCGTCTTAACGCACTTCACATCCAGGGATCTATGCTCTCTGTCGTCTAAACGCACTTCACATCCCAGAATCTGAGCGCTCTGTCGTCTAAACGCACTTCACATCCCAGAATCTGAGCGCTCTGTCGTCTAAACGCACTTCACATCCCAGAATCTGAGCGCTCTGTCGTCTAAACGCACTTCACATCCCAGAATCTGAGCGCTCTGTCGTCTAAACGCACTTCACATCCCAGAATCTGAGCGCTCTGTCGTCTAAACGCACTTCACATCCAGGGATCTGAGCGCTCTGTCGTCTAAACGCACTTCACATCCCAGAATCTGAGCGCTCTGTCGTCTAAACGCACTTCACATCCAGGGATCTGAGCGCTCTGTCGTCTAAACGCACTTCACATCCAGGGATCTGAGCGCTCTGTCGTCTAAACGCACTTCACATCCCAGAATCTGAGCGCTCTGTCGTCTAAACGCACTTCACATCCCAGAATCTGAGCGCTCTGTCGTCTAAACGCACTTCACATCCAGGGATCTGAGCGCTCTGTCGTCTAAACGCACTTCACATCCAGGGATCTGAGCGCTCTGTCGTCTAAACGCACTTCACATCCAGGGATCTGAGCGCTCTGTCGTCTAAACGCACTTCACATCCCAGAATCTGAGCGCTCTGTCGTCTAAACGCACTTCACATCCAGGGATCTGAGCGCTCTGTCGTCTAAACGCACTTCACATCCAGGGATCTGAGCGCTCTGTCGTCTAAACGCTCTTCACATCCCAGAATCTGAGCGCTCTGTCGTCTTAACGCACTTCACACCCCAACGGCGCTTTCCCTTGTTAAACACACTCCAGCCTGGTGAGAGGTTTCAGATTCACGGTAGGATCGTGAGGATCGTATGAAACGCTTTGACTTCCAGTGCGCTCTGACCACATGAGGGCTGTGATTGGGAGACTGACACTGCTGCACTTCCTGACTGCGTGGAGCATGAAACACCTGCCAATTTGTTGGGATTTAAGAGGAAACTGGTGTGCTACAGGAGGTCTGAATAGAGGGAGTGAGAGATTGCCTTCTTGGCAGGCCTGATTTGGTATAGTTAAGTCTTGTAATGTTGTAGGTTTGTGACCTCCTGACTCTCTAATAAACAGGAAAGTGTGTTTAAGGCAACAGAAAGCCACCAGAATTTGATTTTCACCTCTTCTGACATTTAGCTATTTGAACGTATCCAGGCAGAGACTGGAACAGCATGCAAGTAGCAGACATCTGCTCTGCTTTCCTGCTTGATGAACAGTTATGAACTGTTGACTCCAAAGCCGAAAACCACCTAGTAATCTGGGTATCTGATATTTCATCTGTCTGCAACATTGCAATGCTTTATGGTCATTTATAAGAACACATTCTCTTCCAGGCAAATGGTATTTCAGTGTGTCCAGTGCCTAATTTAAACTGAAATAGTTGCTTGGTGTTGGGGAGACTAGTCTATCAGGAAAATAACTTTCCTGATAGACTGACCATGCCTGCTTCCTCACCTGGGACCACTAACCATGCCTGCTTCCTCACCTGGGACCATTGACCACACCTGCTTCCTCACCTGGGGCCACTGACGATGGCTCCTTCCTCACCTGGGACCACTGACCACGCCTGCTTCCTCACCTGGGGCCGCTGACCACACCTGCTTCCTCACCTGAGGCCACTGACCACACCTGCTTCCTCACCTGGGGCCACTGATAGCTTACAGTGTGTTGGCCTCCACTTGCTCTTATTGACCCCCCCCCCCCCCAATTTAGAACTTCTAAGTCAACAAATGCTCTTTTGAATCCTTGCCATTCCGTAAAACAAACTTCTTAAAAATGGCTTTCAGACTTCTCTTGTAAAGCCTGACCTGACAGTTGGTCTAGGTGGTGGTATAGTGTGGTATGGTATGGTGTTGTACGGTGGTGGTATGGTGTGGTGGTATGGTTTGGTGGGACAGTGGTCATATGGTGTGGTATGGTATAGTATGGTGGTGGTACGTTGGTGGTATGGTGTCGTATGGTATAGTACAGTGATGGTATGGTGTGGTATGGTCTAGTACGGTGATGGTGTGGTATGGTGATGGTATGGTGTGGTACGGTGATGCTATGGTGTGGTACGGTGGTGGTATGGTGGCGGTATGGTGTGGTACAGTGGTGGTATGGTGTGGTACGGTGGTGAAACGGTGGTGGTATGGTGGGTACGGTGGCGGGATGGTGTGGTACGGTGGTGGTATGGTGTGGTTGGTATGGTGTGGTATGGTGATAGTATAGTGTTGTATGGTGATGATGAGGTTAAATTCTCATTGTTAAAGTGGTTACATGGTGACAAGTGTGTGTTCTTGTCTGAAACACACTCCAAGTCTTATCTCTACCTGTCTTTGGCCCCATCTGCCTGCCATTTTATTTGTATTTATATATTCATATTTCCTTTTTTCTTCCACGCTGTATAAGACTCCATCATCCTGTTTGATAAGCAGTCCTCAGAAGCCACATGCTCTATCTGCTATTTTAAGCTTTGGCTGGTTCCGTTACCATGACAGTTTTCCAGCGGAGCGAAGGCGGATGCGGCGCCTGACCGGGGGAAATGTCACCAGATCACCTCTCTGGCTCCACCTGATCTGGAGATGTTCTGCTGGCAGAATATTCAGCCCGGTCTCCCGGGTCAGTGAGGCTCGAACCCAGACCAGAATATGACAGCCAGGTACGCCTTGTCAGGAAGGTCATCTCAAACGGTTTCTCTTTGTGAGATTGTTCTAAATCTGTAGCACCTGCTCTCTCTCTCTCTAGAGAGCAGAAAAGTCAGTCCGGTGCATTCATTTACAGAGCCCTGATAGGGTGTTTGGGTTACGGTTAGCTCAGTCTGGACAACAGGCACCCAATGGCTTTCCTTATCACTGAGATATTTCCCTTCTCCTCCAATCAGATCACTGGGCGATGCACTTCTCCTCCAATCAGTAGACTATCAAAAATTAGGTTAGATGTTTTCAAGTGGCTGTTAGCCAAGAGGAGTGCACTTGATTGTGGAAGCCTTGTAAATTAAGCACATTAAAGAGATGCACCTCTAGTCTCTAATTAAATTGCAATATTAAGTGTGCTAACTGCCCAGAGGGTCTATCCTGGGGAAGGAAAGCACGGTTTGGCCGCTCCCTAGGACCTCTTGCAGTAAAACTCTGACATGTGCAGATGCCTTTTCTCCTGGGCCATCTTCCCATCAGGACAATTTTCCTAAACTACATGGGAGAAATGTAATTGGATATTTTAATTCATTATGCCACAGCAAGGCGATGTTTGTTCACTCTGAGCATTTGTGAGTTGCCTTTGAGTTTAGTGCACATTTCCTGTTTTTTTTGAGCTGGGGCCCAGGTCCCTCGCCGTTTGCATGAGTGTTTGTCAGACAGTGCCAAGTCCATGACCTGTAGGCTGGATGAACACAAGGAAAATGAGCATATGTTCTTCAGATGGCATTTGTGGGAATTCCAGTCCAGAAGACCACTATGAGCACATGCAGAGGAATTTTTCAGAGCCACATGTCATTAGATCAGTATTATATGGCCATGGGCTGTGTACATAGCGGTTTGAAAATATTCACAAGCATTTAACATTCATCAACAACGCTCACTGAAAGATTAATTATCCCAGTTAATGTCCAAATTCCAGCTGTTCCTGTGTTAGTAAGCAAGATGTAATATCACATTTCAGAAAGCTGAGCTGTAATTCAGTTTAGTGTTGCTGATTCAGCTTGGGGACGCACTGTAGCGTAGCGGCTAACAGGCTTGCAGGCTTGTTGCTATAGTTATACTCCTGAGCTTTGCATGTGTAGCAAAGCAAAGCCTTCTTTGCATTTAAAAAATCTAAACTGTATTAGTTGCTCTGTGTAACAATGTCTTGTAAATGTCTAAAAAGGAGAAAAAATAAATAATTGAAAATTATATTGTAGTATACCATGCAGTAATCAAATTATGCATGAAGGAGAATGAATCTCCTTGTAGTATATAAAGTGTTTGTGACTGGGGGGGTTTCTTTTTGTAAAATGACAGCTGGAACTTGCTGTCATTGACTGATCATACCTAACCAACTTTTCAGATGTGAAGAACCTCACTCACTCACTCACTCATGTTTAGCAGACTGAAGATGCTCCACTAGGGGGAGCTATCAGCACTCGAGTACCTGAAATTCGAGGTGCTGCATAAGAGAGGTGCTTTGCATCAATGACACTGTGTGTCCTTGTTAAATCCACTGAATCACTGTCTCTTCTAAACATGGGAGGATGTTTGGCAGAACTAAGCTGCCTCAACCATCTCACTGCCCATGAAGCAAGATCTGTGGCTATGGTGTGGCTCCAAGTATCAAAAAGTTAATTAGATCAGTTTAGGGCAGCCGCTGCATGAAGCTGAAGATCACTAGCTCCGGTGAGGTGTGGCATTCCACAGGGCGCTTTGCCAGGCCTGAATAGGCCGTGAAATTTCTGTCTGTCAGAAAGTCAGATCCTTCTACCCGCCATTTTTTTATTTTTTCTAGAAAAGAAGGAATGATAAGGACTAAATCACTAACTTTAAACATAGATTCAAATAACACTTGAAATTCCTAAAAAAATAATTAGAAATTTTCCATCATGTAAACTAAATGTGACTGTGTGATTCTGCCCTTTTGAACGACACCGTGATCAAATGTAGCCACCACCCTTGTATTGATAATTTGTAGATCGTAGGAGAAGCACAGTCTAGTCGGAAGCATTGTGATGTTCTGCTTGTGACTGTGCTATCAGATTGTGTGGGCCCTGCCCTTTTCCTGACCCTGTTATGAATATGGAGAGGCTGAGAGCTATGTGCCTGACGCTAACGTGCTCAGTCTGTCATACTGAGAAGCAGGTGCTAACGTGCTCAGTCTGTCATACTGAGAAGCAGGCGCTAACGTGCTCAGTTTGTCACTGAGAAGCAGGTGCTAACAGGCTCAGTCTGTCATACTGCGAAGCAGGCGCTAACGTGCTCAGTCTGTCATACTGAGAAGCAGGCGCTAATGCGCTCAGTCTGTCAGTGGGAAGCAGGCGCTAACAGGCTCAGTCTGTCATACTGAGAAGCAGGCGCTAACGTGCTCAGTCTGTCACTGAGAAGCAGGCGCTAATGCGCTCAGTCTGTCATACTGAGAAGCAGGCGCTAATGCGCTCAGTCTGTCATACTGCGAAGCAGGCGCTAACAGGCTCAGTCTGTCATACTGAGAAGCAGGCGCTAACGTGCTCAGTCTGTCACTGAGAAGCAGGCGCTAATGCGCTCAGTCTGTCATACTGAGAAGCAGGCGCTAACAGGCTCAGTCTGTCATACTGAGAAGCAGGCGCTAACGTGCTCAGTCTGTCACTGAGAAGCAGGCGCTAATGCGCTCAGTCTGTCAGTGGGAAGCAGGCGCTAACACGCTCAGTCTGTCACTGAGAAGCAGGCGCTAACGCGCTCAGTCTGTCATACTGAGAAGCAGGCGCTAACGTGCTCAGTCTGTCACTGAGAAGCAGGCGCTAACGTGCTCAGTCTGAGAAGTCACTGAGAAGCAGGCGCTAACGTGCTCAGGCTGTCATACTGAGAAGCAGGTTGATTCATTAAGTGAAAACAAGAGACTGTAGGTTCTCCCCATGACAGCTGGAGAGCCAATGGGAGAGTGTGGCCTTACAGCCGTGGGCGGGGTTTGACAGTAAGCATGGAGGGGAGCATCGTGGACCGAGGGGGTGGGAAGGTGTTTTGGTATCAAGTTGCTATCTCAGATTTGGGGGGAGGGGATTTCAAATCGCAAACTGGGGGGGTTAAATTGTGTACCATGTTGGGGGGGGTCGGTGGGCATGGCCGCCCGTAATCTTTGCCCTTGGTCACGGCCACATACCCCCCCCCCACTGCTGATGCATCAGGCTGAAGGAGGGGACACTGCAAGGCCTCCATTAAAGAAATTACAGTAATTGCATATCTGACTCGGGCTCTCGCACATTAGCCTTATTAGCCTTCCTGTCGAGCCTGAAAGGCTTTCTTGCTTCCTGGTTTTTGGAAAGCCGGAAAAATTGGGGAGCAGTTACCTGAACCATATGCCTTCGGGGAAAAAAAACTAATTCCTAGAATGGACAGAAGAGGTGTGTCCTAGAGCTGTATAATGGATAAGCCTGGCTAGTGTTGAGAATGAGATGAGAAGGTATTTCTGCGTGGAATATTCTGCTTAACAGGCTCCCTTGTGCTGGGTATCCAGTCCTATGTCTTATCCCTTTACACTTTAGGATTATCATTATGTCCCTTATTTAAGCAGAGGGGTACCCACTGGGTGGGGGGTGTCCTGCAGTTTTTCAATAAAAAGAAAGGCAGGAACAAATCAAGTATATGTACATAATAAAGCATGACGAGGCAGTATGAAATATGACTGCATATTTGCTGGTCACGGGTAAAACTGTAGTACTTCACCAGGGAACCCCTGCCATGTAAAGGCAATTATTTAAAGGCAAATTTATTGAGATGGCATATCAGCAGTACTGAAGAATTAAAGCACTGAGCCATTTGTATCCCTAAGAGCTGAACAATTTACGTAACATTTAATCAATGAGCCTTTCTAACGGACTCCTGTTTGCTGTTACTGAAGCAGTACCAAGAGTCTGCTAACATATTAGCCCACCTCTCAGTATGTCACTTGTAGCCATAATAAATTCTGCAGTTTTTTCTGCACACTATTTAAAGCACATTTGTAAATTTGTGGCGATATATTGGGTTGTTAAAGCCTGTCATCTGAAGCCGTACAGCACGATTCGAACCCGTCTTTCCCCCTCTTTTCCTCAGCCTGCGACCTGCTTTCACACACAGCCAGTGCCTTTGCCCTCTTTTTCTTTTTCTTATAAATTAGTTTGGTGCCCAGCAAGGGGCTCAGTATGTCCAATTTCCACCCTAATTTGGCATATCCAATTACTATTTGTAGCCGAATTCATGTGTGATCCCCACTGCCAATCAGGAGGGTGAAGACATCTGTGGTTCTCTAAAACAAGTGATGTCACCAGCCTACTTCTTTTCACACTGTAGCCCAGGGCTAAGCTCACATAGAGTGGAGTCAGAGGAAGACCTTTCATATGCAGCTTTGGCGTGCCACCCACAGGAACCTGATCGACCAGCGGGGGGCGCTAGAGATCAATGAGATGTGGACAGCTAACCGACCGAACCCTCCCATAACCCGGGCGATGCAACAGGCAATCGCGTGTCACTCTGGAGTTACCGCCACAGTCGGCACGGTCTGGTCTGAGCCCGTAGAGCGTAGTCTTTTCCGAACGAGCCGCTCAGCAACCCGCCTTCTTTGCCCTATTTAATGCTCGTGCTGTGGCTGGAGCTCAAAGGCGGCCTACATTAGAGCCCTCTCATCTGCAGACCGCCCCTCCAGCAGAGATGAAAGGCTGGGGGACCGAGCTCAGTGCTCTCTGCTGCATTCAAACCCAAAATGCTCATTACCCCTCTCTGCTGACTGCCCCAGCGTGGACCTGGGGGTGATGATCAAGTGAGAAGCTGCTGGGGAACGGGGGGGGGGGGTTATTATCAGCCCCCCATGGCTGATGCTTCTGCGTTACAGAGCGCACCAGAGTGTAAACAAACTGTGAAACCACTGCCTGCTTCTCAGCTCTGTGTGAACAATGTGCTGACTGAAACTGCGCAATATCTCCCAGTGTTTCTCTTTGCTGTATATGAGTGGGCTTCTGTGGGATCTATCGGGCACATATACATTTAGACAAAAGCCTTTTTACAGCAAATTCTTGCATCACAAACAACATTAGGTCTGGATTCTGAAAGCCAGAAATGGCCATTGACACAACAGATTATAAATCATTTTTAACATTGTCCAAAGTCTTTCTGGAATCTCAATACATTTTGGAGGTCATATTCATGACAATGTGTGAAGGTGTGTGCACTTTATTTTAAAGATGATTTTCCAACTCTAGCTCCAGATATGTCCTCTAAAATTCAATTTCCCAGCCCACTGAAATATAGTGGAAAAACGTGTGAGCTTTTCATTGAAATAATTGCAAAACAACAGACTTTGAAAACTAAAAAAAAACAAAATGACTTCATTGACATCCCCTCTGGGAGATACAGACCAGGTTATTCATCCAAAAGATATTAAGCAGATGTTCTGACAGCCTAAATCCAACCGGCAGATTAAAACAAGTGTGGGTGCATGAAATCCCCAGGTGCAGTTTTTAGACGGCAACGAGATGCACAGAGGTGCTCATTTTCCCTGAGAGAACAGACTTATTGTAAACATGACAACTCTCATTTTAACTTTTCTTCCATATTTATTAACGTAAAAGATCTAGTATCTTTACTTTTAAACATATTTTAATCAAAAAGGATTTTTTAAAAAAATTCCAAATAGATTCATCTAATGTTTCGCCTTCCTGTGATCTCACTGAAGAGATCTAAAAAATTGGTCCCTCCAAAGTTGAGTCCCCAAAAATAACTAATCATGTCTCTGCTACTTCCTGGGAAAACTGTACCCAAGTTATGGATTTCCACCTTAAATTCAGAAGTTATCTATTACAAATTTTATTGCAAAATACTTAGAAAGAATGCACACACACACTCACTCACACGCACATACACACACACAAGCGCACACACACACACACACGCGCACACACACACACACACACGCACATGCACTCACACAGAAACGCACATGCATTCTCACACACACGTTGACTCACACGCACATACGCACACAGAAACGCACATGCATTCACACACATACACACTCACACACATGCACACACGCACACATACACATGCACTCACACACATACACACACGCACACATGCACTCACACACACACTTACACGCACGTGCACACACGCACACAGAAACGCACACACATGCACACACGCACACACACACATGCACTCACACACATACACACATGCACTCACACACGTACACACACACATGCACTGACACACACACGCACACAGAAACGCACATGCACACACGCACATGCACACACACGCAAGCACACACACACATGCACTGACACACACATGCACACACGCACATGCACTCACACACGCACACACACATGCACTGACACACACACGCACTCACACACACACGCACACACACATGCACTGACACACACACTTACACACGCACACACGCACATAAACGCGCATGCACTCACACACACACACACACACACACGCATGCACACACATGCAATGACACACACACTTACACGCATGTACACACGCACACACGCACACAGAAACGCACATGCACTCACACACATACACACACGCACACACACACATGCACGCACACACATGCACTGACACACACACTTTAGGAATTTAATGAGTGGAGAAAAATCAGTGGCAGTTGACCCAAGAGCGTGGAAAGTACAGTCATTTGTGTCATCTGTAGAAAAACTGTTAAGCTGGGTGAGATAATGGGCTAAGGGGCTTTTCTGGAGACGTCTCCAGCTGCCAAGCCCAAAACATAATGAGCAGATGATGAGCTGAGATGACACAAATGGCCTAACATTGTAGTACACTTCTCTGTGGTCAGATACAAGCATCATTAACGCATCATGAGCCCATTCCAGAGGTGCTGCATTAGGCTGTTTTATTTTGCATGGCTTTGTGTTGCATTTTTATACCTTTCAATATCAAACATGTGTTGTGTAGAGACCCATTTTACGCATGGTGTGCGGTTCTATTAAATAATATAGCGGAACTTTACTTAATATGCATTCATATTCATATGCAATTTCATATATCAAAGCAGCAGTAATTGATATATTTGAAAATATACAAGGTAAACCTTTAAATAAAAATATATCCTATACTGATATAAATGACCTCTTTCCCCCTTGGGAAACGCTTTCTGTCTGTCTTGTTGATTAAAGTTCTTTTCATATTGTAGTCCAGAAAGGCCGATATTCTTTTTTTTAAATCATTTTCATTTCAAACTTCTCGTGATTCTATTTACTTTGACTTTCCCAGATCAAAGATTCAAATCTTGAGTTGCTTCACGAAGGGAAGATTATGTTCCAAGTGGATGTTCATAGTGGTATTGTGCTTGAAACAGCAATCCCAGAAAAGGAGAATTCAGCAGCAGAATCTAAGTAAGGCAGTCCTGTTTGGGTCACAGTCTAGGGCGCTACAGGCTGCTATAGGCTGCTACAGGGCGCTACAGGCTGCTACAGGCTGCTACAGGGCGCTACAGGCTGCTACAGGGCGCTAGAGGGCGCTACAGGCTGCTACAGAGCGCTATAGGGTGCCACAGGGCGCTACAGGCTGCTACAGGGAGCTACAGGCTGCTACAAGTTGCTACAGGGTGCTACAGGGCACTACAGGCTGCTACAGGGTGCTACAGGCTGCTACAGGGCGCTACAGGGTGCTACAGGGCACTACAGGGTGCTACAGAGCGCTACAGGGTGCTACAGTGTGCTACAGGGCGCTACAGGCTGCTACAGGGTGCTACAGTGTGCTACAGGGCGCTACAGGCTGCTACAGGGTGCTACAGGCTGCTACAGTGTGCTACAGGGCGCTACAGGCTGCTACAGGGTGCTACAGGGTGCTACAGTGTGCTACAGGGCGCTACAGGCTGCTACAGGCTGCTACAGGGCGCTACAGGCTGCTAGGCAGTGCTGTGCTTGTGCTTGGTATGGTTCTGAGACATTTCGCTCATGCACAGATTTCTGGTTGCACAGACTTCATTCATCAACCAGTGAGCCATCTTCCCTGCTAAGGCATCTCTGCCATGCCTGTGAGGCGGGGTTCTCCAGGGGGTGTTGGGTTTTTAGTGGAGATAGCCAGCGAACAGAAATCACAGGGGGACACCTGACATTTATAGCATTTTAAAGCGTGTAAATGGAATTTCCACCAGGGCATGTTATTATCACTCTGGTGCAGATTCATAGGAGCAACCGCTTTCCACGTTTATGGTCTGGAAAACCTGCCATCTGTGGCTGGGTTGGCTATTTTAGACTCTGCCAGTCATGTATCTGACACTGTTAAATGATGCTGTGAATTTGACTGGATAGAGGGTGGAGCGTTCTGATGCTGATAAACTGCAGGTTGATCAGCGTGGGATTGATTGGTGAATAACGTAATTCAGGTATTTTGGAGCATGCATTTTCTGTTTTAAGCTATGCTGATTTTTTCCTCAAACTGTACACAGTGCACTGTAGCCTTGCGCTAGCCTATTTATGTTTTTATGTAGCCCAATTCTGTCCCAATATCAAACCACCTGTGATGTGAGGCAGCTTTTAAACAGGGAGGCCTTATTAGAAGTGTCCTGCCCGTCTACAGAGTGTGTTTGTATCTGTGTCATATGCAAATAATGACCTCACCTCCTGGTCATATAAATACAGAAAACAATGGCAGATTTGGGAAAGTATCTGCACATATTTTTTAATTTGCAGTAGATCAGAGAGGCAGGTTATTACAGCAGTTATTTTTGTAAATAAATGGTATGACTTGAATATTAAAAAATGTGTGCAGCCTGCTCCTAAAGCCAGTCTGATGCATTTAACCGGAACAAGTCGCTGATGAGTTCAATGCCGAAACATGTTTGTCTGCTTCACACTGGTAAATTATTAATAAATAATAACAATTATCTATAATTTCACTTTAAAATCCAGGGAAATCCTGCCCATTTTGATGACTGGGATAAAGGTTGCGATGTATTTACATAACTATCACAGAGCAGAAGTGAGTGCTGTCAAGTACAGCTCATGATGTATACTGTCGTCAGCTCTGACACGCGTGTACAAGTATAAAAGCTATTGGCTGCATTGTATGTGTTTTGTTTAACTAAAGATGCACATGAGATT
This sequence comes from Anguilla rostrata, assembly GCF_018555375.3. NCBI lineage: Eukaryota > Metazoa > Chordata > Actinopteri > Anguilliformes > Anguillidae > Anguilla > Anguilla rostrata. The sequence goes on from NC_057947.1 coordinate 36,888,241, forward strand.
GAAACAAAAAACAAAATTAAAATTCCATTGAAAGGGCATTTCCGCTGAAGCTTTTAATTAGCAGTTTGTAATTTGTATGGATGTGAGTGGTGTGAATTGACAGACTGATAAATGGTACTCCAGGTCTTGGGTGGTGGGGGGTTGGGGCGGTGGGGGGGGGAAATGAAACCACTCCAGCTGCATCGTTAGGAAGGCCCTCTGTTCTCCCTCCAAGCAGTTTTCCTCATCACTAATGAAGGTACTTTGATGAGATCCTGCAGTTGCCAAAAGTGCTTATTTCAATTTAGTTCACAATATTGGCTTTTAAAATTACCTTATTGTATTAATTTAATATGGGTTAAATCCAATAATATCACAACTTGCTTAAGCAGTCTTTTTGGGGTGGGGGGTGGGAGTTTATTGTAGGAAAGCTACAGGGCTACATTCATTAGAAATTACTGAACATTATTTGGCATAAAATATTCTGGGCAGCTGCACATCAGAAACACAGGAAATTTTACAGACAATACGGCTGATTAAAATTGGGCCCATTGAGGGAGAGGTTCTGCAGCTCGGTCTGTAGAGAGCGGTCTGTAGAGAGCAGTTCTGCAGCTCGGTCTGCAGAGAGCGGTTCTGCAGCTCGGTCTGTGGAGAGCGGTCTGTAGAGAGCAGTCTGTACAGAGCGGTCTGTGGAGAGAGGTGCTGCAGCTCGGTCTGTGGAGAGAGGTTCTACAGCTCGGTCTGTAGAGAGAGGTGCTGCAGCTCGGTCTGTGGAGAGCGGTCTGTAGAGAGAGGTGCTGCAGCTCGGTCTGTGGAAAGAGGTGCTGCAGCTCGGTCTGTGGAGAGAGGTGCTGCAGCTCGGTCTGTGGAGAGAGGTTCTGCAGCTTGGTCTGTAGAGAGCGGTCTGTACAGAGCGGTCTGTAGAGAGCGGTTCTGCAGCTCGGTCTGTGGAGAGAGGTTCTGCAGATCGGTCTGTAGAGAGCGGTCTGTACAGAGCGGTCTGTAGAGAGCGGTTCTGCAGCTCGGTCTGTAGAGAGCGGTTCTGCAGCTTGGTCTGTGGAGAGCGGTCTGTGGAGAGCGGTGATGCAGCTCGGTCTGTAGAGAGCCGTCTGTGGAGAGCGGTGCTGCAGCTCGGTCTAAAGAGAGCGGTCTGTGGAGAGCGGTGATGCAGCTCGGTCTGTAGAGAGTGGTCTGTGGAGAGCGATCTGTAGAGAGCGGTCTGTGGAGAGCGGTGCTGCAGCTCGGTCTGTAGAGAGAGGTCTGTGGAGAGCAGTGCTGCAGGGAGGAGGGTCTTTATCTCAGCCACACATCTGCAGCCGCTACAGAGGCGATGGTTAGAGATGCCCTCTAATCCATAAGCAAAGTGATGGTAGTTAGAGATTCCCTCTAATCCATAAGAAAAGTGATGGTGGTTAGAGATTCCCTCTAATCCATAAGCAATGTGATGGTGGTTAGAGATGCCCTTTAATCCATAAGAAAAGTGATGGTGGTTAGAAATTCCCTCTAATCCATAAGCAATGTGATGGTGGTTAGAGATGCCCTTTAGTCCATAAGCAAAGTGATGAGTTGTGTCATTGCTGGCATTGGAGTACACTAATCAGCAAGCTGACTGCTGGGAATCTCTGCTCGGAATCAGTCGTCATTACTAAATGATGAGGATGACTGGTGTGTGTGTGTGTGTGTGTGTGGGTATGGGTGTGTGTGTATAGTGTGTGTGTGTGTGGGCATGCGTGTGTGTGTGTGTGTGTAGTGTGTGTGCGTGCGTATGTGTGTGTGTATAGTATGTGTCTAGTGTGTGTGTGTGTGTGTGTGTGTGTGCATGCGTATCTGTGTGTGTGTATAGTGTGTGTCTAGTGTGTGTGTGTGTATACTGTGTGTGTGTGTGCATGCGTATGTGTGTATAGTGTGTCTTGTGTGTGTGTGTGTGTATAGTGTGTGTGTGTGTATGCGTATGTGTGTGTGTATAGTGTGTGTCTAGTGTGTGTGTGTGTGTGCATGTGCATGTGTGTGTGTGTATAGTGTGTGTAGTGTGTGTCTAGTGTGTGTGTGTGTTTGTGTGTATGCGCATGTGTGTGTGTGTATAGTGTGTGTGTGCGTGTGTGTATTGTGTGTGTGTGTGTGCATGCATGCATGCGTGTGTGTGTGCGTGTGTGTGTGTGTGCGCGCGTATGTGTGTGTGCATGTGCATGCATGCGTGTGTGTGCGCGTGTGTGTGTGTGTGTGCACGGTTCTGAGCGTGGCAGCAGTGTAGTGTATTTGCTGGGACCTGACCTTGTTGCCTAAAGGCAGTGTAGTGTATTTTCTGTGCCCCTGAGTGAGGGCTCTTTCCGTCAGTGTATATCCAGCTGTGCAAATGGACACTGTGTGAAAATGCAGACAGTTGTAACCTGCTCAGGATAAATGGCAGTACTGTGTCAAAGTGAGAGGGGCAAGCATGGATGTGCTGAAGGAAAAATACTCCACGTGAAGGTGAAGAGAAGTGTTTTAGACAGTCATCACTTCATACAATTATGTTTCATTTTTTCATAGAACGTATAGGTAATGTGGATGTTTTACACCTCCCATGCTGTAACCTGTGAATAGGTTTTTTTCGGGGGTTATGAGTTCTTATTGCACGCCTGGATTATATAATAAATCTGTGATATCGTTCAGATTAAATACCACATATGTGACAAGGGGGAAAAAAAGTTCATTCAGTGACAGGAATCACCAAACTGACTTTCCGTTATGTCTGCTTCTACACACGCCTAATTAAAACCACTTTCCCTGAATAATGTCAACACATCCTTTCACGCCACGACCCACCGTCCATTTTTATTCCACTTCCAGTATTGCTTGAGTGCCGAAGCGCGTGTGGTATTGCAGAAGCCAAGCGGTTAACGATACACTGTGGATTTATTAGCTCTTGTGGATTAAAAGCTCATCAACACTCCTAGTGAATCAAACGTGAGCGACTGAAGACACTAATAATTAAGTAGGCTAAATGATTTTAATGAAACGGGCTAACTAACTTCTGTTCGTTGAGTATAAAAATGTTTTTGTCTCTTTAAATGACATTCAGCAGTACAGCCGCGGTGCGAACGCAAAAGGTAAGTACACCCTTGACTTGTAGTCCTCCCATCAAACTAGTTTTTGAACGCACAGAGGGATTCTGCTTGAAACCAGGGTGATGTCCTTTGCTCATTTCTGTACGAGTGTAAAATGGGAAGGTGCGTCTCGTAGCTGCCACAGCGAGCTCTTCTGAGCGTGTGTCGGTTTGGGATCTCTAACTGTTTATCCACGGACGCAGGTCGTCGGTAGGAGAGCAGTCGCATTGACCTGGAGGTGTAGAACGCCTGTTGAATTCCATATGCTCAAATTAACGAACTGACTGAATCGATGGCTGGAGACAGGTAAGTAATTTGAAGTGCAGTTTTGTAGGGTACTGTACTAATTACTGTAAGCCTAAAATATATCACATTTGTCGCTTCAGGGAAAATAAATACAGAGAATGGAATGTTTTGGTCTCTGACAGTGGTCTGCGCCTACTGTCTTGGAGCTAGCCGATTTTATCAATTTAGTGTATTTACATATTGTGCAGGAAGTACAGTGTGCTTTAAACAAATTGAAAGATTGCACCTGTATTTATCTGAAGGATCGAGTGTTTCTCTGGAGTAGACTAATACTGTTTGAACATTTAAACGTTAATTACATCCCATGTGTTAACGCCACAATTAATATAAAATACATACCGTAGATTGTATGTGACTCTAAGAAAAACGTTCAGCAAACAACAACGTTCAAACTACAATCATTTTCATTAGGCTATTTTTATCCGACGTTAAAAACATTTTAAAAAAGGTAGCGATGTTCAGTCGCTGAAATATAAATCGTGTTTTTTTTTACTCACAGTGAAGTGAATAAATATTAAAAATATATCTTTCACGGTTCTACTTTAGGGTAATGCAGGACTCATCATTCTGGATTTGCGTTTATATTCCTAGTTAACTTTCGAATGAAAGTATTCCGAATCGCTTGGATTTTAAGTCTATCGAAGCACATTTTTTGTGATGACGTTGCTCAAGCAAACATTGTTTGGTTTTTGAATTTTGTCAATTTTGTACGGTTATTATGTTTTGTGAAATGCATAAATTAGGAAGGGATCTGTTACTAGTACGTGAGACTGGCATGCATTTGCAAATGAGGTTATTTCCCTTGAAACATGACAAATATCCTCCTCAAAGAAACATTTCAACAATTGCTATGAATCCCCTGTGCCTTGGTGAAGAACAAAAATAAAAAAATATCAGAAGCTTATTACCCAAAGATAGTTGGAAATTGCTTCACTGGCTGGACTGTGATATTGAACATTCTCATTAAATTGTGCAGGGCGAACTGAATCTGTTCCATTATGTGCTGTGCACTCTTTATGAAGCGTGGAGACGCCATTCAAGCGTTTTACCTGTCATTTAGTTTCTCTTATCCGCGGTGAGTGGTTACCTGTGTCAGGAGGCCATATCAGAGCATCACAGCTCTGCATTTCATCCAGCGAATCAAAACCCTGCCATTTCAGGAGCCACTTGGATGTGTCTTTGGAATAAGATGGAGACAAAACATTTTGTTGTATATAATTACAATTTATCATACAACAAGATTGTAATCGAATACACCGCTTAATTTTATTATTTATTTATTTTGAGTGTATTCCTGCTTTTTAATACGAAAACCCAAATTTAGTAACAACTATCTGTCCATTTGTTTCAGGTTTGCTGCATAACGTATCGGCTGGAACATTTTTGCATTTTCAGTTTCTGATGTAGGACACCAGGACAGCCAGTACCAGTAGATTGCTGCTTTCATACATTGGGTTAAGTCAGTGGCGGTTAGATTCCTGCTGAAGAACATTATTTGTTTGAATTGAAATTGAAGACTAAATTAGACCAGTGAGGCATAGTAGTGCATTGTGCACATATTTGCTTGCAGTGAATCTTGTGTGGAAACATTTTGTGTTCCCAGTTAATACAGATTACGCATTTTCCTGAGATAACATGACACGGAACCTCATGCCACAGTTTTAGATGTTTCTTTATAGAGGGGAACTGTGCTGGGTGTGTTTCTGAAGATTAAACGTGCTGAAGATAGGAGGTCATGTGTTGTGCATTGAAATTAAAGATGGCATGCCGCATGGCATGGTGGCACACAGTGCCTGTGGGGAAGTGGTGGGCTGGCACATGCAGTCTACACTGCTGGCACTGGAGTTCAGTCCCTGTCTGCCCAGAAGGTGAACCAATCCTGTAACTGGTGAAATACAGTTCTGAAGCACTGGTAATATGCAGCACGGTGACAGAGAGCACCGGGGCATGAATCTCTGAAGGGCAGTGAAGATGGAGAATTTACTCTATCGGTGAAGAGCAGTTATTGTTAGATGCCCTTCTGTGACTTTAAAGTCAAAATTCATAGTTTTCCAGACTGTGCAAACTGCAGTATTGCAGTAAATTGACCTCAGTGTAATTTTACCAGGAAGGATAATTTTTATCTGTACTGTATGTCCATGCAAATGGGCAGCTCGACTGAGACACTGTGTCCAGAATAACCCTGTCTTGGCTCAGTGTTGTTACCATGTGCACACATCTGTACTACACCACTGTTGCTGGCTTTATAGACAGGTCATCTGGTGTTAAAGTGCTGAATTGTGGTGGAATTATCCTTTTAAAATTAATCTTGTGCCATCTTGCGTGGCAGTTCTGATGATTGTTTGGCCACTGATTCACCTCTGGGCGTTACAGTGGTTGCTGGAGTTAGCAGAACACTTTTCATTCTCATTCCTCAGGGCTTGGGTAGTTATTGAGCACTGCAGACAGATGGGTTTTTAGACTAATGAAGACCAAAACATTGATTCCATTAAGTGAAGTCAAGAGATTGTCGTGAAGAAAAAAAAAAAACCCCAACACCCTTGGAGTTAAGGCCTTCTTCCTGTCAGTTGTCCATTGCCTGTTAATGTCATGCTAAGGATTTGTTTCTGTGCTGATGGAGGAGGAAAGCCGGAGAAGCTGTGAGGCCTAGAAGATGAGTTTGATTCCCCATCACTCAGTGTCTGAATTTTAATGGCCGAGGGGAGAAATCAGTAGGGTCAGCTGCTGAAGTGCCGCAGGAGACCTCTGCTCTGCGCTTAGCTGCAGTGTAATCTCCATCAGAGCGGACTAAAGCAGCCGCAGTATTCACTCTGTCATTATTCACTTTGTCATTATTCACTTTGTCATTTATCACCAGTCAGGAGCGCTTTCCTTTCGGTGAACGTACACGATAAGACATGAAAGCCGCTTTTGTGCAGAACGCTTGGGGTCTTATTCCAGTAGCTTGTCATCTTAATGAGTGCTGGTACCAGCTCAAGTGATCCCAGCAGACTCACTCAAAAATGATCTGCAGACCCGGAAAGAGAAAAATGAGGTTCCTCTGGTGTGTTTGCTGCTGTTACAGAAAGCTGTAGGTATGATGCTCTTTATTAGACAGGAGCCCCACAGTAAGGTAATTATGACCTAGTAACAGGGAAAATGAGCATCACATATCTATGGATGGACGGACTTGGTCTGTGTGAGGAAAATTGAATACTCTCAATCACGGAAGATTGCATTTAAAAAGCGCATATTACAAAACAACCCTATTTGTGAAGAAATGTGTAACACACTAACAAAGGCTTTAGTGGCCAAAGTGTCTGTGTACAGCTTACCCCTGAAAGCACACAGGAACTGCAAAGTGACTCTTTTTACAGAACTTTTTCTTGGAGTGCGAATCTCATCATCTTTTGTCGTCATGAAAAAACTGTGCAGCCTGTGTGGGTGGTTGAGACTGAATGCCTCCATTACCTCAGCAAGAGTGCTCTTTCAGTGGAGAGTTCTGTTTCAGCAGCCCTGGGTCCAGGACTAGTGGCTGCCTGTTTAAGCCTAGTTCATCCTGTTCTCTTCTCAAGCTCTTCTTCAGATCAGCAGAATAAGGATTGGCACCCACACAAGCAGTGGGATTTTTGGGGGGCATTGTGAGAGCTATGCATCCAACTGGATGAGATTACAGTTTATTTATTTATTTATTTATTTATTTTAAACAAAGATATCAAAGGTTAATCTCCCACATTAACGTTTGTTCACTGAAATGGCTCTTTGCTTGAAATCCACACCCAGTTGAACAGGGCTGCCCACCTCCTTTTGTGCATTATTTTAATCCTCAAGGGCTCCTGGGTTATTTCTCTGAAATGTGATCGATACTTAAGCACTTTTTTTTGCAAGTTTATTCAATAACGATTTCCGTGTTCTAAGAAAAGTCCATAAATATTATCACCAAGTATCAAGAAACCAGTACCAACAAACCGATACAGTAGTTATGAGATGGATCTTTTAGAGATGAAAAGCTTTTGTGTCTCCAAACAAACTGCAATGAATTATTTCAGGAAATTGCTTCAAGTGCTCTTTCCGGTGATAAACCCTTGTGAAAAACACTCGGAACTTAATTACAAACAAAATATTTCTGGGCATTTCTATGCTGAAGGTGGTGTGATTTGTATCTGGGACTGTGAAGATGGTATAGTCCTGATGTACTGCATGTACAGATGATAATGTAGGTTCAGGTGGTGACCGGGTGTGTTCACAAAAGGCTCGAACGGCTCAGGAGGCAGGAAGCAGACGTCCTCAGCAGCACATCTGTGAAAGCAGCCATTTCACAGGCTCATTTCCTGTGGATGGACCCGCTCATGTGTCGCACACTGTGATCTCACTGCACTCTTATACTCCCCCGATATAAACAGCATCGTCTTTTTCATTTTCATAACTGAGCTACATCCGGATTCACTGTGAAATGGGAAGGCTACTTCCAAAAGCATTTAACAAATAATTTTATTCAGACCAGACAGATTTTTTTATGATTCTGTGACAGGTGGGGGGAAAGGTGCAATTGAGTGCCTGATTCCCACCTGCCACAGAATCTGAAAAATGTCTGAGCTGCCATAAGCACAAACACTTTTTGGGAATATTGATAATTAGTGTGAATAAAGGTGTACGTGTCATTGATGTAGCGTTGCTTCAAACACTGAACTTCAGGGTGAGCTGGGTTTCTCCTGCCTGTTTTCACCCTTTTTTCTGAATTATTTTGTAGTTCTGTGCTATTAACACTGGTAATTTACTGATTTTATCATCTACTGAAAATCAGTTGAGTTTTATCTATGCCATCATCCCCTCTCCGACTGGGAGAAAGCAGGGAGTGTTCCAGATAGACATGGGGTCCCAGTAACTAATGTCCATATCTGGGGTGACATGCTTTATCTGTGACAGACACTCTGTATGATTCATTTCCTGTTTGCTGAAAGGATCGGGATGAAGCCCCAAACCTGCAGTCTGAGCACAACAGCACAGCTCCTGCTGGGACGGAACCTGTATTATCCAGCCTCACATCCAAGCCCAAAAATCTCTGTGCCGTTACATTTGGCCACCTGGCCTCCCTGTGGGGAGCCAGTACCCCCTGCTCCCATTTGGGCCACCCATCTGTCCTGACAGCCCGGCAGTGGGATGAGTTTCTACTCGTCATCTGTTGCAGATTAAAAACCCACCTCTTTACACTGGCCTCCCACCCTTCCCCTAAACCCCTCCCACCCTTCTCTCAAACCCCTCCCACCCTTCCCCCAAACCACTCCCAGCTTTTTTTTGACCTCGTCCTACTGCTGAAAATCTCAAAGGCAAAGGTAGCGTGCTTTTCAGCAGCTGAGACAGGAAGTATCTCTTTTCAGCTACAGGCACAGAGGCGAAGTCATTAAACGTGACAGATGACAGAGTTGTTGGCTGGCTCTTGCTGCTGATATCAACAGCAGTTCTGAATCCAGTTTTACCTTGATTTCAGTGCCTGATGGCATTCAGCCCTCAGCGCTATCTCAGTGCTATCTCAGCTCCCAGTGCTGTCTCAGTGTTCAGCGCTATCTCAGCTCTCAGTGCTATCTCAGTGTTCAGTGCTATCTGAGCCCTCAGTGCTATCTCAGTGCTCAGTGCTATCTGAGCCCTCAGTGCTATCTCTGCACTCAGTGCTATCTCAGCGCCATCTGAGCTCTCAGCGCTCAGTGTTATCTCAGTGCTATCTCAGCCCCCAGTGTTATCTCAGCACTCAGTGCTATCTCAGTGCTCAGTGATATCTCATCACTCAGTGCTATCTCAGTGCTCAGTGTTATCTCTGCGTTCAGTGCTATCTGAGCCCCCAGTGTTATCTCACCTGAGAACTCAACTGAAGATATCACATTGCATTCCTGGCATTTAGCAGACACTCTTATCCAGAGCAAATTGCACAACTTCTAGTGTTTTCACTTTACATTTCCTACTTTTACAGTCTCAACATGCTGAATATCTAAAGCATCCTGCATTCTTGGAAATTGCCACATCTTCATATTTTTGATATGCTGCTTAAGTTCAGTATGTGTTACTGACAGACTTCCCTCTCAGAATTGGAGTTGCAAAGAGGTGGAACATTTCCAGGAAGATTTTTAAACATAACATTTTCCACAGAAACATTAGCTTGGAAATTTAGAAAACTGGCCGTCAACATGAAGACCAGTGTTTTTTTTATTTTTCATTTAAATGTCCTAATTAACAGTGGCTGCTTTTGTAGAGGGCTGATAGAAATGCTTGTATTTTTGTAACACTGGGTGACGCAAACTAGTGTAAAAGAGCAATGAATTACTTAATTCTCACATGAAGTAACATGTGAGTCACAATCCTGACAGGTCACATTAATGCTGCACAAAATGTCCCAAACATATTTGTGTACGAGAAGCAGCAAGGATCGATAACGGCAGCTGCACAGACAGCATTAGACACGGTCGAAACGTATAGAAACTACAGCATCAGATAATGGTAGGTAATGAGAAATCTCTAAACCCCTCTCCTGTTGCACTGATGTTTCAAAAGACCGATGACCCCAATGTGACAGAATCTGTGGTAGGAGGGGAAACCCAGGGGAAATGCAGAATTGTACACAAACACAAAATGCATATGTGGACTGAGTACTGGCTGGACCGATGACAGAAATGAGAGTTGCTTGATTAATGGTTTGGGAAACTCACTCAGTTACAAAGGCACATTGCATATAATATTGCATTTTAAATGGCTGGGAAAAAAGTAGTTTCATACCCCTGTGCATGATGCAAAGTCAAAATTCATTTTTACTGAAGATTGCGCTGTGCAGAAGGGAGCAAAGACTAAATGTAAATTATAGTGTTAGGGTTAGGGTTAGGATTAGGGTTAGCAGCACAGATTAAACAGGAAGGATGGGGAGCTGAGATAAGAGGAAAGGACTGAAGAATAACAGTAATAAGCATTAATTAAACATTAAATCCCATTCCTGGTCCTACACCAGACAGGGCATCCATCTGTGATGTTAGGTCTCTTTCACTGGAGTTGCTCGTATTTCAGATCCTTAGATCGTGCATGATTGAGGAGTGTTTCTGTTGGATGACTGCGATCTGAGGGATACTGTGAAATTGAGGTTAGAGTGCTTTGATTGGGACTGTGAGGCCACATTGCCCACTTTGGGCCGTTATGTTTAAAACCAGGCCCATGATGTGAGTGCATTTTTTACATATACTTTTTAAAAACTTAATTTCAAATCAGTGGTTTTCACATGAGACCTCAGTCAGGGCGTGAGGAAACCTGACAGTACTCCAGCGCAGACTGAAGCCCTGCCTCTTCAGACCCAGGCTACGGCTAACCCTAACCCTAACCCCTGATCCACTTTAGCTGTCTGGATTTCATTTTGGGATAGTGTTATTGGTGTAGCTCTGCAAATAAATGTCATCTGTCTAGTGGCACTCAATACAAGCTGTTGGTTTATTAGGTTAACGTTGCACTTACTGATTATAAATCGGACTCCTGCACCTTCTGGGTCATATTGCACTATTGTGTTCCTGAGATTAACTCTGATATTCTCCTAAATCTGTCTGGCTACATGATTGTAATATAATGGAAAATAGTACAAGCGCATCATACTTACGCACATGGGGACGCCGGTGGATCTGACGTATTACAGGCCGTTTGAATGGCAGTGTGCTTTGTTTATGTGTGATATTTGGAACAATGGAGAATTTGCATCCAGTTTAGGAATCTCAGTACCTGAGAAACAAAGAAAGACGTCTAATGATCCAGCATTTTCACTGGAAGATCAAAGCTGAGGAAATGAGAAGTGTTCATTGTTATGCTGGAATTAACATGCAGTCATGCAAGTGTTGTGGTTAAACCGCTCTCTCTGTTAATCGCAGTGTTGGTACAGGTGATGGCTGAGGCTCACTCTTTCACAGGGATTAAGCGACTGATTAAAATCTTTTAAACAACGCAAGAATTGCTTTGAAACTTTCTAGACCTCTGACAAACTAAATCCATCCAAGGACATGGTTAATAGCACAGATATTGCTATGAACTAACCAGATTGTAGTGATCTAGTATTACAGAGGAAAAAAGATGACATCACTGACAGCAAGACCCAATAACCAATCAGGAAATACCAAACAGGAGCCACAGAAGCAAAGACCCACTCACCCCCCCCCCCATGCCCCCATGCCCCCATGCACAAGACTGCAACTAAAGAATAATGAAGATCACAGACGTGACTGCGGATCATCGTGCTGAAACGGCCTGCCACTATCCACAGATTGAATCAGTATTTACTATGAGGAGGCCCGTGACTCCTGTGGGCAGCTGAAAGTATGCTTTGCTTTTCAGTAATGCTGAAATATTACAATGCGATTCATCACATGAAAGCTCCTGACCAATCAGAAGCCAGATGCAGTGGGTGACCCACCAGAGCCTCCTGCTGTGAAAAACAGAACACAGGGAACGTAGGAGTTGACCATCTGGTGAGTCTGTAATATCTGTGGTGATGGCACAGAACGTCCGCACTGCTGTCTGTGGATTCAGAAATGTGTCACTCAGTCATGCCCAGCTGAGTGACTCATCTGATTAGGGCCTTAGTACAACAGTGATTATTTTTTAGATTATTATAATTTTTTTAGTTATAGTAGTAGTAGTGATAGTACTAGTAGTATAATTTTTATTTTTGGTTACATTCCTTCAGTCTCTTAACGTCAATTTCTGTCTATGGCTTAATCAAGTGCATGTTTGTTTTTTACATCACATTCATGCCGTTTTAGTGGACACTCTTATCCAGAGCGACATGCAGTGTCAAAGTGCATAGAAGGTGGTGCCTCACCAGGGAATCAGACCTGCCAGCTCATTCCCTAACCGTTTGCTACACTGCCACCTATAGGCTTTTCCAGGTATAATCATTCTTGAACCCCAGGGCATTCAGATAAATTTCACACTTCCCTGACAAGATAATAAAGGGGAGGAGGAGAATTTGTTTTAGATAAATGGAAGGCTTTGTGGTGTCTGAAACTGTTTCTGCAGAATATATGTGAATGGGTTGAGAATTGTCTGTCATTTCTGTACAAAAGCAGGCTGGGAACTTTCTGCTGTTCTTATATGTATTCTCAATTCTAAAAAAAGTACAAATGTACTTTTTGTTCCATTAGACTTCCCTTTTTATTTGGTGCACTGAAAGACTATTTTTCACACCCAGTTCTTCACTCACAGATTCCCTCTCCTACGAGCCCATAGGGTAGGCTGAAAAAGCTTTTTTGTGTGTGCATAAAATGTATTTAAAAAATGAAATCCTACCAAAATTTAAAAAATATTTAGTGTGTTGAACATGAAAGTGCTAGAGACAGTCAGGCTCTGGGAATAATTATACAGATTTTATGTTGTCCTCTGGGATTCGAGACCTTAGCAATCTTACAGTCAAAACGGATTTGCTTAATTTTCAAACGAACCAAATAATTCCTGTAATGTATTTACTTCTGTCCAATTTAGCATGTTTTATTTACTCTGAAAAACAACAAGGATGCATTTACTTCAGTCCCTGATTAAACTAATTTCATGTAACTTTCAAACAAATTACCTCAGAAGAAAAAACCCTTAAATTAATTTAATTCACTGATCATTTAAAATATTTTCTCTTGGAAAGACCTGGAATGCACATTGTTCCTGTGATGAGTACACATTGTGGTGCATGTGCTGTTGTATTTTTGTACATTGTCATTCTTGAAGCAACATTTTTGTGTTTTTGTAGTTGTCATTTACACAGTTGGTGACTGTGAAATTCCACTCTAAAAAATAAAATTCAGCTAGATCAACTTTTCAATTATAGCCTCCAAATTTAGGAATCTTTAACCTTGGAAATAACGGGTTGCATTAGTTATTCTATTACAAATAAGCTCAAAAACCTGGTTAAAAATGAATCAGTGATCCTGTCGCTGTGTCTAACATGACTGTCATTCATTCTGTCCTCTCCTCTTATACATCCTGATATTATTTAATATTCTCTATTTTACATGCTTCCATTTTACATGGAGTATGTAGTGTCAGATGCCAGTGGGTTAAAGATGGAAATGAGCTGATCCAGTGTTTTGTAAACAGAATATTTTCTTTTCGACATCGCTCATGGTTTGGGACCCAAGGTGCAGAACAAAGGACCCAGAATGACAATCGTCCAGTTCACCAACAGAACCATACGGGACCTTATATGGAAACGGGCGAAGGACTGTGAGTACTTTGAAAACCCACAAGCTGAGGTTCAAGGAAGACCTGACCAAAGCTGATGTGGACACTCACAGCAACTTGTGGCCAGTGGTGGAAGCTGCCCGGAAGGAGGGGAAGGTTCGTTCTTTGCGGGTGTGAAGGTGATCATTAACGGGAGAGTATTCCGACCGAATCAGGGAACATAGACTTGAGTGAAGCCCACTTAAGGACAATTGAGGTGATTATTGTTTACCAGTTTCTCGTTTCGGAGTCATGTTGTTCATCTCCCTTTTCAGGAGTAACTTCTAGTTATATTTTGGTATGTTAGTGACCAAAGTTTGTCTATTCAACTAAGTACATAATGGGATGGTAAACCCTGAGTTGCATAAAACTTGACTATCTACAACTTGCACTAAGCTTTATAAGGTTAAGTGTTTATTTTATGTCCTTATCTGTATGTTCGATTAATGTCAGGGGTATTCGTGATGCACTGAAACACAAAGCTATTTTTCTGTACTGTAAACGGTTCAATGCAGATTTTTGTTTTTTACAAGAAACACATGCATGCGTATCCGATTTGAGTTTATGGAAGAATCAATGGAGCAATGATATCTGGCTATCTTATGGTAGCAACCATTCTGCAGGGGTTGCAATATTGAAAGGTTCATTCAAAGGGAAAGTTATTAACAGTAAGATCCATCACTCTGGAAGATGGACTCTTTTAACAGTAACCATCAACAGTGAGAGATATTTGTTGGGAAATATATATGCTTTTAACTATAAACAGAATAACATATCTTTATTTCAGGAGTTGGAGGAAGAGGTACATAGAATTAAGGATGTCTTTCAAGATATCAAAATTATCCTGGGAGGGGATTTCAACTCAGTGTCTGATGCAATGTTAGATAGGTTTCCCCCTCCTACTAGACCTAACATCACAAACCCAGAGTTCAGTAACATATGTTCTGGTCTTGGTGTTATAGATATATGGAGATCGAGGTACCCAAACAAAAAGGAATACACTTGGTGTAATAAGGATAGATGCAAGCAATCAAGGATTGATTTATGGTTGATTTCAGACATTCTAGATAAACAAGTGGACAAGGTCTCTGTTGAACCATCGGTTCTTACTGATCATAAAGCCATTCTTTTATCAGTTAACTTGAGCTGCCCTGGTTCTAACAGAATTGATAAAGGATATTGGAAATTTAATTGCAACTTACTAAATGATGATATATTTAAAAGAGAAGCCAAGGACATCATTATTAGTCACTGGAGTAAAGCACAACTAGAAGAATCTTATGGAAAATATTGGGAGCTAATGAAATATAATATGCAACAGTTTGCCATTAAAAGGAGTAAGGACAATGCTAAGAACAAAAGATTAAAGGAAGAGGAAATTATCATAGAAATAATTAACATTTTAGGTTGTGAAGATATTGACGGAAAACATGAAAAAAGATTACTTGATCTACAGTTGAAATTGGATGAAATATACAAAGAAAAGGCTAGGGGGGCTTTTGTACGATCAAGAAGGAGATGGTTAGAAGAGGGTGAAAAGAATACAAAATATTTTTACAACCTTGAGAAAAGAAATGGTGAATTCACTTCTGTTCACAAACTTATTATGGATGGCCATGAAAATCAAAATTATAAGGATATTTCAAAATATGTTTCTGAGTTTTATGGTAATTTATATACAAGTAATGCCTGCCCTACCACTGATATGTCTGCCTTTCTAGAGTCAGTTAGAGAACATGCCACGCTCATTGATGAGGATTTTAAGAGCAGGTGTGATGAAGAAATAACCATGAATGAAATAAAGAAGGGTATCAATAAATTGAAGGAGAACAAATCACCTGGGAACGACGGCCTTACGTGTGAATTTTATGTTTTTCCAGGATGACCTCACAGAATTTCTTCATTTTGTTTTTAGGGAAGCAATTGACTTAGGATCTCTTCCAGCCTCAATGACACAAGGCTTGATCACCGTAATACCGAAACCAGACAAGGATCCCTTGTTTTTAGATAACTGGAGGCCTATCACTTTGATTAACAATGATGGAAAATTACTAGCATCAATATTTGCTGAGAGATTAAAAAACAAACTGGATCCTATTATAGACAAATCTCAGTCTGGCTTTATGAAGGGCAGACATATATGTAATAACATTCGCCTGGTATTAGATTTAGTTGACTACAGCGTGCCATGGTCAGCACTATATGTGGAATTCCTGTTAAGAATATGGTTACCTACTTGGGTATTAAGATCTGCAAGGACCAGAAAAAAAGATCAAGATTAAACTTCTCTCCCATTCTCAAAAAAGTAGAAAATAGATTTAATTCTTGGTTATTGAGAGATCTTTCACTGAATGGACATGTTCTTCTTTCTAAATCTGAGGGCTTATCGAGATTGGTCTATACCTCCCTTGCCCTGGATGTTCCCCCATCATTCGTAAAAAAGTAGACTCAAAGCTATTTAACTTTATATGGAGGAATAAACCTCACTACATAAAAAGAGATATCATTTGTAACGGCCGGGGCAAGGGAGGTCTAAACGCATTGGATTACCAAACCTCCAATATTATTTTTAAAATTAAATGGTTACAGAACTATCTAAAAAACAGAGACAAAATTTGGAACATATTCCCAAACCTAATTTTTCAACAGGTTGGTGGCATTGAGTTTTTACTGAAATGCAATTTTGATGTTGGGAAACTCCCAGTTAGGCTTACAGATTTTCATAAACAAGTACTGCTTATTTGGACTCTCTCTTACAAACACAACTTCTCTCCTCATAGATACACAATTTGGAACAACAAGAATATAAGATATAGTAATAAAACTTTATTTTTTATAAATTGGATTAACTGTAATATCATATGGGTTAAACAGTTATTTAACAAAGATGGTCAACTTTATAGTCATACAGAATTTATGAGCCATTTCGATGTTCTTATCATTTGTACAGAATTTCAAACAGTAAATAACTCCATTCCTGAAGGAGTGATATCTCGCATAAGAGAATACAACAATACTCCATGTGAATCTATGGAAGATTTCTTATTGTCAATTTTATTAGAAGGTGTTGATATCCAAAGCAAAAAATGCAATAACAACTGCCAACAACTGTCTGGAGCCAATGTCATTAATACTGTATAACTAATAAGGTCAAAGAAGTTACATTCAAGATTATCCATATAGTGTACCTAGTGAAATGTTTTATTTCAAATAGATTTTAAATAGATATTGATGAGAAATGTGTATTCTGTGAAAATGATTCTGAATCTTTAACCCACCTTTTCTGGAACTGCCCACATGTTAGCAAATTCTGGATGGATTTATCAAAATTTATTCTTAGGAAAATGCTCTTTCAGTTTTACCTTTCAATTGCAAGATATCCTGCTTCTGTTTAACCCCATAGATAAAGACCCCAACATGATGTTTATTATAAATTTAACAATTATTCTTGGCAGATTCTTTGTGCATAGGATGAAATGGAGTGGAAAAAAACCCAAACTAAATGTATTCTTGATAGACATGCAAAACTACATGAAGACCATTAATTTATGTAAAAACAAAAAAGCAATACGAACTGTTAACATTTTTGAGAAGTGTCATTTAACATTTGTATAACTGATTGTACCCATGTTCAATGTTAAGTTTGTGTACGTTTACTGTATTCTTATAGTAATATCTTGTATGTTCGTACTCTATCATTTAAAAAACAATAAAATATATATTTTTTAAATAATAATAAAAAGAATGTTACAGAGCGAACCCCTTCGTTACTTCCTACACACTTGAAAACTTTGGGCTGATTTGTCCAGGTTTCTCTTCACTTTGAAGCTGTCCTTGGACCTTGTGTGCCGGGATAAACACATCCATACCACAAACAGTTATTTCTCAAATTGCTCCATTTTCATAAATTGGAAGTGTTCCTGCCATGATACAGGCAGGTGGTAATTATCTGCAGTAATGTTCCTCTGTTTTCCCCAGCTAGAGGGAGGTCCTTAACAACCACTACTAATTATTTACATTATATACTGTTGTTGGGTAGGAGAAAGATGAGAATCAGCATTTTAAGAAAGTATCAGCAATTCAGTTCATTGCTAGAATATTAAAGAATTAGCAGTTTTTAATGAACTTTATTGTATGTTAAAGGTTAATTAGCTTTATATGAAAGAATATCAAAATTCAAAACTTCTTTATAATTATATATTTTACTGCATTTCTATAAATGTGATAATGGTTCTGATTTTAGGAATTAAAGAATGATCATGCAGTGATGTAATAACAGCTTATCCTACACGTGGTGGAAAACTGCACAGCTGGAAGGGATGGTATAGTGACAAATTGGCAAAAAATCTTAACACCGCCCAAAAGTCCAGCAGCCAAGCTAGCCTAGCCAGTTAGACTAGCCATGCTAGCCTAGCCAATTAGACAAGCCAAGCCAGCCAAGCCAGTTAGCCTAGCCAAGCTAGCCTAGCCAGTTGGCCTAGCCAAGCTAGCCTAGGCAGTTAGCCTCAGTGACGAGTGGATGACAGTGATTTGGTTCCTTCCGTGCAGCAAACACTAACCTTGTTGTACGCTGTAGTGATGAATCTTGCAGTGACACAATGTCTTAAGTCTTTGTCTATTTTGAATTTGTTGTAAGATTGCTTGTAAGGTGCATATATACCCGTTTCCAATGGCAGCAGAAGTCCCTCCACCATCTAAAGCAGCATGTGTGTTTTTGGGGAGCGTGTAGATGTTGTTCTCACCCTGTCCTCCCCACTCACCCTCTTCAGGTGAAGCTTTCTGGGGGCTTCCCATCGTAGCCTGCCCAATCTTTGTGGAGACGAAGGCTTGGATGGCCAGAGGTCGCTATTGCACAGCCAAGCTTTTGTTGAACTGGTCCAATCAATGACAGCTGCTCTTAAAGGTACAGTACATGCAGATCTACCTTATCAGTGTCGCCTCAGCAACAGACTGTGGATATACTGTGCCTAACATATGTTATGGATTATGAACCTCTAACCTCATAACCGTATAAACATTATTCAAGGGATTCTTAAGCACTGTTTCTATCCATTAACAGCAGATTAAAGAAGTGGGATTAAATACTGGTGTAGTTAATTGCCCAAATGCCCTGTTGAGTTGGAGGGTGTACTGCCTCTGAAATACCCTTCCCCTTCCCCTGACACCAGATATACTGTACATCTATACTTCACACATAATGTTTTGGTTAAATATGTTTTTTCTTGATTTGGCTCTGTACTCCACAATTTTAGCCCCCACCCCCCCCCCCCATTTCAGGGCACCATACTGTTTGGGACATTTTAATGTTATGCTGCCCTGAAATGGGAGGGGATTTGCTTGAACTTGAGCAAATAGACTTATGCACACTTCAGAATTCATTCTGCTGATGCTATGAACAGTTACATCATCAATTAAGACAAGGAAGTCAGAACCTGCGGCAGCCATACATGCCCAGACCATAACACCCCCACCAGCATGTTTCAGAGATGAAGGAGGTGCTTTGGATCTTGGGCAGTTCCATTTGGCCTATTTTTGTCAAATAAAGAGTATACCAAATTTGAATATAGAATATACAAAATGTGACAGAAATTTTTATTTTGAAATTGAAAAATATCAGTGACTTGCAAGGAATCGTTCTTCATTGTGTCTGAATTGTGTGCCTTTAGGAGTCTGTGGCTTTTCACGCTGGAAGCATGGATTTAGCCAACTGCACCACCGTGCACCACAAAAGCACCAGCAGCAAGGTCCTGCTGTCCCTGACGCTGTCTCTGCTGGCTGTGCTGACCACTGCCATAAACTCTCTGGTCATTGCCGCCATCGTTGTCACCAGGAAGCTGCATCACCCTGCCAACTACCTGATCTGCTCGCTGGCTGTGACGGATCTGCTGGTGGCCATCCTGGTCATGCCCTTCAGCATCGTCTACATCATTAAGGAGACCTGGATCATGGGTCAGGCGGTGTGTGCCATCTGGCTGGGCGTGGACATCACCTGCTGCACCTGCTCCATCCTGCACCTGGCGGCCATCGCCCTGGACCGGTACCGGGCCATCACCGACGCGGTGGAGTACTCCCGTAAGAGGACGTCCCTGCGCGCCACACTCACCGTCGCCGTGGTGTGGGTCCTCTCTATCCTCATCTCCCTGCCCCCGCTGGTGTGGCGGCACCAGGGTAACCACGGCGACGAGTGCCTGATCAAACACGACCACATCGCCTTCACCCTCTACTCGACCTTCGGGGCTTTCTACATCCCGCTGGCGCTCATCCTGGTACTGTACTACAAGATCTACCGCGCGGCCAAGACCCTGTACCACAGGAGGGGCACCAGCCGACTCAGCCGGCCGGAGGCGAATGGCAGCGTGCTCCCCAAGGACTCTGACCGGGACCCCCGCAGCCCGGACCTCCTCAGCCTGCCTGAGAAGTCTTACTCGGACCCTTCCACCGAGGGCGACCGCGTCCGCATCGCCCTCAGGAGCCCCCGCTTCGAGTCGCGGCGGCAGGGGTCCTTCAAAAAGCAGCGCCTCTCGGGTAGCCGGGAGAAGAGGGCAGCCACGACGCTGGGCCTCATCCTCGGGGCCTTCATCGTCTGCTGGCTCCCCTTCTTCCTGAAGGAGGTGATCGTCAACACCTGCTCCTCCTGCAGTCTGCCTGCCGAAATGGCCGACTTCCTCACCTGGCTGGGGTACCTCAACTCTCTGATAAACCCGCTGATATACACCATCTTCAATGAGGACTTCAAAAAAGCCTTCCAGAAGCTGGTCACATGCAGATACTATCTCTGATGGAGAAAGAGAGATAAAGAGATAACGTGGAAGTAGCTTATCTTTAAAAAGAGAAACTGAAATAACAGGAGTTTGTTATTTGTTTTTATTTTCAATATGAATGGAAAGTATCGATACAATCTGGACATTCTGAAAGTTACAACACAATTGAACGCTGGAAAATCTTTACAAAAGAGTTTTTGTACAATACAATACTGTTGCTTATCTTACCTAAATAGACAAAATATGGTCAAATTTATAATGTGTAAACTTAGAAACATTAAAACAGCTCCATAACTAATTCTTATCTCAGACCTACGCAGCTAATTATCTTGAGTGAACACATTTCCATTGAGACTCTTTTCTTATGTATGCATTGTACATGTGCTATTTCTTTTTCTGAATCTGAAGCAAACTAAAGTTTGTCCATCTCCACATCTAAAGAGAGTGTGCATCTTACATGCCCCCTGGATATTGTGACATCACACAATTTTTTGGGTGGACATCTTGCTTTGGCTATAAGCTACAACCAGCGCTTGTAAGTACTGTAGTTCATAATATATTGCACATCATAATAATTTAATTGAAGTTCCAGATTTTGGATTATGTTAGTATGCTAGTTCATTTTAAAATGGTATATACTGTTGCTGAGCTTCACAAATGTTATCTCTTATCCTTTTATTGTGTACTTTATATATATATTTACAAATAATAGAAAATTGAATTTTCTTACATACATCTGAAATAGTTAATATGTGAAGAAGTTTCCAAAATACATTATAATTGTCATCAGGTCGTTTTATTCTGAAATCTGTGTGTTAATTATAAACATGTTTAGTTACAATATCTAAGGAAAGCTTTTCTGTTCAGGGTTTAGCACTTAACCATGCCTGTATACTGTTAAACAACATAATTTTGTTGAGAATTTCAGCAGGTCTAAGTCATTATAAAAACAGCAACAAAAATCAACAAAATGACAGGGAACATACTGTACTGGTAGTCTCCAAAGTTTTAAAACATTGATGTTTTGTAACAAATGGACATGTATTACTGTAATTTAATCTACCTTTGTACTGGAGCTATTCCTGGCTAAGGTGTGTTTGTATTTTAATTGTTCTTTGTTATATACAACTCAGTGTATTGATTATGAAAGTACAATGAGTATTACTAAGTCACTTCTGTTCACTAACAATGTGCCAAGAGGATTTTACAAAGGCCACATGAATGTTATATGAGTGGGAAAAAACGACTGGTTTATTGAGTCCTGAGTTCAAGGATGGATCTCAAAAATGAATTAAATAAAGAACAGAGTGAGGGAGACCCCTACTGGTTTGGCTGTGACATTACAAGAGAAGGCAAAACTTCTCTTGAAGGGATAGTTCACTATTTGCGGTCCTTTTATATTTCATACTGAATACATGCCTTTAATTGGCTCAGACAGTTCATATGTGGAGCAAATTACATTTTAGATGCAAACATTTCTGACACCAGCTGACAGTGGCAGGTATAAGAGCATTCTGGGTATTGTGGTTTGAAGCAATAAAACACACTTCAAGCAAATGCTGTTTATATCATTGTCACATTCGGTCTGCTGGGAGGCAGATTGGTCTCGGCTGCGCCGGCTGGTGGAGAGAGCACATGCACCTGGGTTGCGTTAACTGATTAGCCCAGGTGCTTACAGGTGTGTCCCCCTCCACAGTTCAGGGACTGAGACCGGGAGCACAGACCGAGAGTGAGTTTTTGAGTTTGTCAGCTGAAAAGTTGGCTACATGCGAGCACCGAGCTGAAAAGCGTTCACTCCATTTTGTTTTCTTTTGTCTTTGTTATTTCAGTTTGTTGTTTTAGTTCATTGTTTTTGCCTGGATGCCGTGAGGGTTAGGAGGTCTTTGTGTGTTTGGTTTTGTGTCGGTGTGGCTGGGCTCTCTCTCTCTCCGTGTGGCAAACGATGGTGCACTCCTTCCATCCTGGGAAGGGCAGAAGAGCTGGACATTCCGGGTGACTCATGGGTTCATTTTTGATTTTGAATGAGCCAAAAATGTCCTCTAGTGGCATGAGTACCTATGACCATTATAATATATGCATATTTTTTCTGGGAAAACAATTTTTTTAATGATCTCAAACATTATTTTACATTTGTATTACTGAATTCATGATCTTGACTTCATTTTTAAACCATTTCAAATTAGTAATTAGATTTTAACAAATATGTCTACGGCTTCAATTAGGTTTTAGGGCTCAAATTAGGGTTCAGCTAGGGTTAGGGTTAGGGTTGGGTTTCCCTGTTCCCCGTTTAACCATGTGGGTTTTCTTTGGGTACTCTGGTTTCCTCCCACAGTCCACAGACATGCAGGCTAATTGGATGGGAAGCATTCAAGGGCATTCCTGCGAAAGAGCATGTGTGCCTACTCTGCATAAATAAAGGTTAATAAAAATAATAATAAGCATCCAAATTGGGGCAAATTTGGTCTATTTTATCCAAATTGGGGCCATTTGGGCCCCAATTTGTAAGTCATGTAAGTCATCAGTAATCTTGGAGTATTGTGATGATTTTTTAATTGCATCTCCAAACAAGACCCAACAGTTGAAGACGATATGCTGCTTTTTGGGGGCTCCTCAAGTGGCAGGTTTCCTCTGAAACCCATCGGAAGATCAGACACTGTGTTCTTAGGGCACAGAACTGGAATCCATGGTGCTGCTCCATTGCCCGCATGAGTGGAAGCAGTTTTGAAGTTACCAAAGCCTACGGTATGAATGTCACTGGAATGTGACCTGTTATGGGACTATTGAGAATTCTCTGATGTGACCCAGCCTCTCAATGAAGGATGGATGGGAGGCTGACCTGTGGCGGCCCCAGTGACATGGACACCTGGAATGGAAGAATCCTTGGCGGCTGTGTAACTAAATGGACTGCATTTATATAGCGCTTTTATCCAAAGCGCTTTACAATTGATGCCTCTCATTCGCCAGAGCAGTTGGGGGTTAGGGGTTAGGTGTCTTGCTCAAGGACACTTCGACATGCCCAGGGCGGGGTTTGAACCGACAACCCTCCGACTGCCAGACAATCGGTCTAACCTCCTGAGCTATGTCGCCCCCCCTGAGCTATAACTGCATCCTCCCTGGCTTTGAATCACCCTGACTCCTCCACACCTTTCCCCCTCTGGTCTCAGGTGGGTATAAACCATGCTGTGTTGGCAGGAGTGCAGACTGATTGGCAGATGGGAACAGTGGGATACGATTCCTCACTACTGCCAGTGAGCATGCAGGGGCGGCCAAGCTGTTTGACCTTGACTTTGCCAGGTGGGTGATACTGTGGAATACAGCATAATGTTGCTGCACACCACACACACACAATGCTGCATACCTCACACGGTGCTGCTGCCCACCGCACACACGATGCTGCATACCTCACACGGTGCTGCTGCACACCACACACACACAATACTGCACACCACACACACAATGCTGCATACCTCACACGATGCTGCTGCACACCACACACACACAATACTGCATACCTCACACGGTGCTGCTGCCCACCACACACACACAATGCTGCACACCACACACGATGCTGCTGCACACCACACACACACACAATTCTGCATACCTCACATGGTGCTGCTGCCCACCACACACACACAATGCTGCATACCTCACACGGTGCTGCTGCCCACCACACACACACAATGCTGCATACCTCACACGATGCTGCTGCCCACCACACACACGATGCTGCATACCTCATACGGTGCTGCTGCCCACCACACACACACAATGCTGCATACCTCACACGGTACTGCTGCCCACCACACACGCACAATACTGCATACCTCACACGGTACTGCTGCTCACCACACACACACAATACTGCATACCTCACACGGTACTGCTGCCCACCACACACACACAATGCTGCATACCACACACAGTGCTGGTGCACACACCACACACAGGTGCATGAATTCTGCCACAGGACTGGTTGATCAAGGTCAATCCCAGAACTGTTCCGAAAGCTTCATTGATGGGATCAGTTTCTATGTAAATGACCGCTGGAAGCCTGGATGAGCAGTGAAGGAGGTGAAAGAAGGAGAAGGAGGTGAAAGAATGAAAAGGCGGTGAAAGAAGGAGAAGGAGGTGAAAGAAGGAAAAGGAGGTGAAAGAAGGAGAAGGAGGTGAAAGAAGGCAGAGGAGGTGAAAGAAGGCGGAGGAGGTGAAAGAAGGAGAAGGAGGTGAAAGAAGGTGGAGGAGGTGAAAAAATGAGAAGAAGGTGAAAGAATGGTCCAGGTAGGGTGGGTCTGCACAGGTGGCTGAACTTGTGCTCTGTGAGATGACATAAATTTCACAAAAATTTGAGACCCCAACAAATTTTTTTAATGACAGAGCATATGCGGACAATGTGGTCAATAATTATGGCCCAGTTCGTTGTTTAAGAACTGAACCATCAAACAGTACAGGTAAAAATCCTATGGGACTCACTGAGACCCTTAGTCCCATTGCAGAACTTGGATTTCACTGGACCCTTGAGACGTTTTTGTTTGAAAGATGAGATTAACAAAAAAAGTGCAGCATTTAGATTCCATGCTGCATGGTGTGTGTAAACTCCTAGTGCAAACTGTTTGCAAGCAGTTCGCAACAGCCCAGCAGTTCACAGACCCCATCCCCCCCCCCCCCCCCCACTGCAGTTGGTGCCTTACAAATATCACGTTTGATTGCATCAGTACCAACCAAACGTGATATCTTCTCTTTACAGTAGAGCTACAGTCGCCACTTCTTAAATATCCCGTTTGTACCTGCCAGCGTCAAAGGTGATTATCCTAGGCTTCCCGGTAGTTCTATGAGCTTTAATGGGCTGATTATTTGTGCAATTGTGTATTCTCACAGTCGCCCACATGAGGACGCTAATAGACCATCAGTCACCACTTATGTGTATTTATTAGGTATTCTCACAATTTCCCACAAGAGGACGCTAATAGATCTACAGTCACTACTTGTTATGTGTATTTATTAGGTATTCTCACAATCTCCCACAGGAGGGCGCTAATAGATCTATAGGCACTACTTGTGCATATTACTAGTTCAACCTTCCACTTTTTGTTTGTCACTCTTCCTTTTTGTTTCTCTTGCATTTCTGTGGTCTCTTCTTCATGCTTAATTAATAAAAATGTGTTGCAGGAATATATGATGAAAAATGAGTTTCAGTGGAAAAGAGCAAAATAAAAGACAACAGACTTATGCACAAAAAGTGGACAAAATGCAAAGACAAAGATGGATAGGAAATCATGTTTATGTAACAACCACGGAGAGATTAATGAAAAAAATATTTGCCTCTCTTATTGCTTATTTGTCATCCTGAATGGATTCAGATCTTTGGACAAAATGCACTATTAGACAAAGGGAACCCAAATAAACTCAACCACCTTTAGCAGCAATACCTGCAACCAAACGCTTCATATAATATGATCAGTGTTTCGCATAATTATGGAGAATAATAATAAAGCTGGCATATTAACAAACATGCCAGTTGCCGTTAAGCTTATCCATAGGGTTTAAGACAATTTATTTAAAAATGGTTTTCACACTGAAATGCAGCTGAAAACATTCCAGGAGGTTAAATTCTATGTGCCTGCTCGGCCACTCCGCTCTGCGGCAGCAGGGCGCCTTGTAACCCCTCCCACCCGCCCAAAGGGATCACAGAGCTTCTCCACCCTAGCTCCCCAGTGGTGGAACGAACTCCCCGTCCCTCTCCGAACCTCCCCCTCACTACCCATCTTCCGCCGTGGCCTGAAGACTCATCTCTTCAGACTATACCTAGACTAACCACCACCACGCTGTATATTTCACTCTTTTTATACAAGAGTCACTTGTTACATGTTGCCCCATCCCAGCACTTCTTGGTAATTTGTATTTGTCCTAATACTGTAGCTTATTCTTCTGCCTAGTTGGCTTTGAAGATGTTAGGCCAGAATAGTGTTCACTGTTCTCGGCTAGAAATAGCTGTACAAAATAAGTATTGTACCTTACTGAACCCGTGTTTAGCAGTTGTCTACGACCATGAAATGCACTTTTTTGTACGTCGCTTTGGATAAAAGCGTCTGCCAAATGAATGAATGTAATGTAATGTAATGTAAATTAAAGTTGGGTTAATGTCAGTTTGTTCTAATCTGAATGAGCTGGTAATGAACACATCTGCATTTTTACTGCATGCAATTTTACTGCATGTACTGTGATTTTACTACATGTACTGTGTTGTCTTTTTGTGTGCATTTGATGTTCTTATATGTATTGTATTGTATCTCTGCATGAGCTATGCACCAGCAAAATACTAATTTCCATTATTGCCTGCATTAATGGACAATAAAGTTTGAATCTTGAATCTTGAATCATCCACATTCAGTGGACAGGCCTATAGAACTGACCTATAGAGCAGGCCTATATAACCGCCCCCCCAACTTCATACGGCGCTAAAATGTAAGTGGATTATAACTACTGCCTCTCTTCAAATATACCACTCGACATTGATAATAAAACTGGCTTACAGAATTGAAATGTTCACATGAGCATGTTGATTACAGATGGGCTTAACACCACTTTTTTCAAATACTATTCAAACTGAAATTCAGATGACGACACTAAGGGTTATGTGAAGGTAAATGTTAAAATGATGGTCTAAAATATGAATGTGTCAGGCTTATTTTCTTTAAAATGTGCATTCTGGTTGCAAGTCAAATTCAATCGGGTGTGCATGATCTCCACAGAGGCAAAGTTGATGCATCTCTATTGGCCAGTCCACTTTGGAGTGAGTGTTTGTTCCTCTTCCTTGGGTTTGGTTGGGGTATGAGGCTAGTCACAGCCTACCTACATTAAATGCCCAAATCTGTCCCTCAAACAGAACCAAAAAGAAACCATACCCACCACCTTGTTCCCCTTTCCTTCCCCTGATATATATAGTCTCTCTGACCTTCTCAAATTATCTCTCACTGCCTGCATCATACAACTCACAAAATATCAACATAATATGTTCTACAATTTCTTCTACCAAACAGTCCTCATGTGACCCTGCTTTATGTCCCTGATGATTGGATCAATGTTCCAAGACATAATCCATAATCAGTGAGTTGACTATGCATTTTATCATTGGAATGGATGCAGAATGAGATACATTTAATAAATACAAAGAAAGAAATTTAAAACCATGTGTTATGAGACATTCATGAAGAAAAACCTATTCTAATATAAAAATCAGAAAACTACGTAAGACTATGTATCTACTTTTGTAAAATATGTAAAAATTGTACATTTTGAATGTTTTCATTAAAATGGATGCAAAATTTGATTTATTCAACAACCAGAGTTAATCAAATGATACTGTTTCAGGACAATGATTGATGTCCAAGAAGTGAGAAAAATGTAGAAATTGAAAATGGACGTAGAACGCACACACACGCACGCACACACACACACAGGGATGTAACTCCAAGACATTTTTCAAGTAAAATCAGATGAAGCCCATTAGCTTGTAGCCGTGAACACAGCTGAGGTGATTGTGTGACTGGTGATAATAAATTCTACTAAGATATTGTTCTACTAAAATAAGATGACACCCTTAAACAGCCAAAATTGACCATTGTTGACCTAAACATCAATTTTTATGAAATTAGCCATAGTGATTGCTGACTGATTATGATAGGTTCACATTGCACTGATATGCACAGTTTGGTAGCAATTGATCCCTGTAACCCCTGGATCTTGTAACCCAGGAACATTGATTATTTTGTCAAGTTTTTTCATATATTTTTACATTTTGATTTGCTTCATCTTCTTCTCCTTTTTTAGTCACAGACACACTTCTTTAATTTTGGAATTATTTTTGTATTTTTATACATGGATTGTTTAGCATGTTAATTGGTTATTGGCTGAACATTATAATGGTGAAATGTTGAATTTGTTTGTATATTATGTGGTTTTCAATAAATAAATAAATAAATGAATAAATAAATACTCTAAGCCCAAATCAGACGTGAAGTGTTTTATCAATTTCAACCCTTGCTTCATGTCATTACCCGATGCATGCTGGGACGCCTCCTCCTCCTCCAGGCTCCAGGCTGCCGGCGCATGCGCAATGAAAAGCTCCATCTTTCTATCCCAGTAAGCCCAGAGAGCCAGCAGAAGCAGTTGATGGGGAAGCTTTTTATTTTTATTTTTAAAGGGACAGAACCTCATTTAACCACTGTAAATCTTCCGTTCTGACATCCTTAGCCTTTTGGTATTTCAGCCAGGACAGAAAAACGGAGATAATGTTTCTTAAGTTATTATGTTAAGGAGAAGAATCCGGAAAGCCCATCTTTTCCCTGTTTCTTGCTCCTTCTTAGAAACAACCCTCTGCTCTCCTCTCCCTGTGTCTCTGCTTTGGCCCTGGTTTGAGGCATATCAGGAAAGGGACCTCAGTTCAAATAGAATAAAACTTCGTTATTTTTGGCCCCTTGCGTCGTGATTGTATTCTCTGTTGCAAAGGAAGACTGTAAAAGGTAGGTGAGCATTAATAGTTTGCTTTATTATCTATTATATTGACTTTTTTATTTTTCACTCCTGCTTGTCTTGGGAAGCTAGCTGGTTTCTCAAAAGGCATACTCATCTGCTCCAGTGTCGGGTTAGCTAGCTAGCTTTGCAACGCAGGAGCAACAAAATGGTTTATCCAACATTTGTTAGCTAGCTATGCTAACTGTCAATGTATGGACGGTTATGGACAAATATCGCCTAGCACTAGCTAGACTTACGTTGGATAACTAGCTATGTGTAGACGTATATAACGTTAGCTATCTAGCTAATGAACGTATGCTAGCTAGACTAACTGGATAGCTAATGAGATTGCTAGCTAGATTAATAACCTTACCTAGCTAGTAAATTTGCTTTATACGAGTCTGCTAGGACTACAGGCACTTGACATTTGGCTTACAAGCTAGCTACCGTTATTGTACGTTAATGTACGCTAGTCAGCTAACGTAAGCTAGTTGAAAGTTGATTGAAGATTATTAAGCATTTCCGTGTTTTATCTACTTCATAGTATACACAATGAAGCCACTTTGTCAGTCATTAAGCTAATATTTTTGTCAAATCATTTGCTAATTCGCTTTAGTGTTGCCATGCAAATATAATTTAGTTTTAACGTTAGCTAGGTAATGTTGCGTAGGACGGTCCATTTCACATGGGTGCGTATCTGACCGGCCTCCAGGACATAACGTTAAACAACTGTTTCGCTGTTTGTCTTTCTTCCTCTGAGTCTTTGAGAAACGCCAGTGGTTGTAGCTGTTACTGGATTAATGTAAAACGGAGACTACCCATACATTTCTAGAATGGAAATAGCTTTTGCATTCTTAGTTTTTACCCTCTTTCGGAGGTCTGAACAAAAATCAAGTGCTTGATAATGTTGCCTGAACATGGTAATGTGACAGTTTTGTCTTGGCATTAGTTTACAGGTGTCTTGTTTCCTTTCATGTGGCCTTCGGTTTGACAGAAAGTGTAGTCTTCTGTGATTCTATTATGTTTACTCTGACAATGAATTTCCATACATGGTCTTCATCACGACTGAGCAATGGACCAGTGGTCCACACATGGCCGGTGATAAGGAGTTCTGTGACCCAAAAAAAACAACAAAAACGTCATGCAAATTCAGGTATTGACTGTCGTAGGGTAGGCCTTAATGTACTAAAAATTGTGTTTGTTGAGGTTACTTGTATGAAGTGGATAAGGACTGCCTGTTTCTCGTGTTATAGCCTAGTTCTTGTTTTCAGTATATTTTCATGTATTCTCAGATGTCATTGTATTCTTCAGACTGCTGTCTGGGTTGTTTTTACCATTGTTTTTTTCATTGGCTCGCAGAATGATATATTTTGAAGAAATGAAAGGGCTGCGTTATCAATTTGTAGTTTCAGTGCCCCTGTTGCATGCAGTCCTTTAGTCATCCATTATGTTTATTTGTAAGAGAGTGTTAACACGTCCATGGCAGTGTTTTACAAGTGCCGCAGCAGACATAATGTGAGCACATCGCTGGAATTTAATTGGTGTGATAACTGCGTGGTTAGATATTCACATGATTAGCTGTTGCTGTAATGGTCACCCAACATCTACTTGCATGTTCTGTTTCACTAATAAACTCATTGGCACCATAGAAGTCATTTATATAATATAATATATTTCTCCAGTGTTTTAAAACTGGGATAGAAAAAAGTGGCTAATTGTGAAATATCATATTTCTGTCCTGAAGGAGTTTTGGCACCATGGTTTTTTTCACACTTGCCTGGTTGGGCCACTTGGTAAGAAATTTACTTGCTGAATATTGTCCAGTTTACTAGACGAGGAAAAGTCTTAAACATTGTGCTTTCAAGAATTTAGAGCTCTGTGTTTTTTTTTCTCATTTTTTTTGTTGCACCAAAAAAATGGACTTCTAAGGATTGTTTGTACCGTTTATTCAATTCTATTAACAGGTTATTAAATTTTGCTGTCCAGGCCCTGATGAATGGAAACTGTGTTGTGTTTGAAAACCCTCAGCAGCTTCAGGCAGTACCTGCAGCATCCCCTCCACTATACTCCCTTTCTCTCTCTCTCTCCTCTCCTCCACTATACTCCCTTTCTCTCTCTCCTCTCCTCCTCTACACTCCATTTCTCTGTCTCTCTCCTCTCCTCCACTATACTCCCTTTCTCTCTCCTCTCCTCCTCTACACTCCCTTTCTTTCTGTCTCCTCTCCTCCACACACCCTTTCTCTCTGTCTCCTCTCCTCCACTACTCTCCCTTTCTCTCCATCTTCTCTTCTCCACTACACACCCTTTCTCTCTGTCTCCTCTCCTCCACTACACTCCCTTTCTCTCCATCTCCTCTCCTCCACTACACTCCCTTGCTCTCTGTCTCCTCTCCTCCACTACACTCCCTTTCTCTCTCTCCTCTTCTCTACTACACACCCTTTCTCTCTGTCTCCTCTCCTCCACTACACACCCTTTCTCTCCATCTCCTCCACTACACATCCTTTCTCTCATCTCCTCTTCTCCACTACACACGCTTTCTCTCCATCTCCTCCACTACACTCCCTTTCTCTCCGTCTCCTCTCCTCCACTGTACACCCTTTCTCTCTGTCTCCTCCTCCACTACACACCCTTTCTCTCTGTCTCATCTCCTCCACTGTACACCCTTTCTCTCTGTCTCCTCTCCTCCACTACACACCCTTTCTCTCTGTCTCCTCTCCTCCACTACACACCCTTTCTCTCTGTCTCCTCTTCTCCACTACACACCCTTTCTCTCTCTCCTCTCCTCCACTACACTCCCTTTCTCTCCATCTCCTCTCCTCCACTACACACCCTTTCTCTCTGTCTCCTCTCCTCCACTACACTCCCTTTCTCTCTGTCTCCTCTCCTCCACTACACACCCTTTCTCTCTGTCTCCTCTCCTCCACTACACACCCTTTCTCTCTGTCTCCTCTCCTCCACTACACTCCCTTTCTCTCTGTCTCCTCTCCTCCACTACACACCCTTTCTCTCTGTCTCCTCTCCTCCACTACACACGCTTTCTCTCCGTCTCATCTCCTCCACTACACACCCTTTCTCTCCGTCTCCTCTTCTCCACTACACACCCTTTCTCTCTCTCCTCTCCTCCACTACACTCCCTTTCTCTCCATCTCCTCTCCTCCACTACACACCCTTTCTCTCTGTCTCCTCTCCTTCACTACACACCCTTTCTCTCTGTCTCCTGTCCTCCACTACACACCCTTTCTGTCTGTCTCCCCTCCCTCACTCCCAGCTGGGCCTGCAGCCTCTCTCTCAGCACCCTCACTAGCTGCTTTTCCCTAAGCACACTCATTTTATTTGCGACACGTTAACCTACCTGCAGAGCCGTTTCTAGCCATCAAACCTCACATTGGCTGGGTGAGGACATCTACCTTTGAGGAAACAATGCAAAGCAAGGGCCAAATTTTACCAATTTAGAAAAACCTAAAACAGTTTGTTACCTGGCACAGATATGGGCGCAGGACTGCTCTCCAAATGGTGTTCGCGCTCACACACTGGTTTGCAGCTGCCCGCTGCCCAGCTCCACTAGCCCCTGAGTACGAGCTGCTAGAGGGGGTCGGGCAGCTTGCGCTGAGAAATGAGAGTTGGCTGTTTGACATTTGAAAGAAAAAAGAAGGAATGCAAAATATAGCGTGTTGCTTACAGAAATAAACAACTAATGCAGACTCAGTGTTCTGAACAAAACTAGGGGAGTTTTTCTCCTGATGAATGATGCTCATGATAGTCGTTGATTATTGAATCTTGGAGACACTAAAACACTGATGTGAATTGGACCAATAATTATTGAGGAAAGGATAAAGCAACTCGTGGCAAATTGTTTTGTTAAACATTTAGGTTGTGGTACTTTTATGGTGGTACGTTTAGTTGAAACGCAGGACCAGAGTGAAACGTAAGACTGGGAATCAGTGTTTTGTTTGGCATCGTACTCGCCAGTCTTAGCATGGCAAACAAGCGAGAAGTGTTGTAATTCTACCTAGCGCTAGTTAGCTATCTGACTTAATTGAATGCTAGCTGATTGGCACTAGTGGTAAAACCAGGGAGGGAACAGATAATGGTAGTTGATAGTTATCTGATGCATTTACCAAGCAAGGTAGTTGCAACATTCAGCATTCAGCAATTCAAAGCATTATATGCATTTAGTTTATCAAATGGTAAATGGACTGCATTTATATAGCGCTTTTATCCAAAGCGCTTTACAATTGATGCCTCTCATTCGCCAGAGCAGTTAGGGGTTAGGTGTCTTGCTCAAGGACACGTCGACACGCCCAGGGCGGGGTTTGAACCGGCAACCCTCCGACTGCCAGACAATCGGTCTTACCTCCTGAGCTATGTCGCCCCAAATAACAAACCATTTGAAGCTCAGCATCCAGACAGCTGTCCAAATCAAAATAAGGCCTCACGCAAGGTCACAAAGTCATTGGCAATCCCACAGATCTGTTGCGCTGTAGCTAACTAGTATTAGAAAACTTCACTAGCAAGCAGCGGTATCAGAGGAGTAAAATTAAAATGATACTGTTTGACCTGTGGAGTCCAGCGTGTTATAACGGTGTCATTTTCAGTTGTTGCTTTGTGTAGAGTGTGTGCGAATGGAGCCGTCAGAGAGGGCTTCAGTGCAGGCAGTGCTGTGGCCAGCCATCGGTCAGCTCAGTCCTGCAGAGAGGGCTTCAGTGCAGGCAGTGCTGTGGCCAGCCATCG
This sequence comes from Anguilla rostrata, assembly GCF_018555375.3. Lineage (NCBI taxonomy): Eukaryota > Metazoa > Chordata > Actinopteri > Anguilliformes > Anguillidae > Anguilla > Anguilla rostrata. The sequence continues at coordinate 36,921,821 of NC_057947.1, forward strand.
GTCAGCTCAGTCCTGCAGAGAGGGCTTCAGTGCCGGCAGTGCTGTGGGCAGCCGTCGGCCAGCCCCTGTGTATGCTGCTCCTGGGGGCCCCTGTGTATGCTGCTCCTGGGGGCCCCTGTGTATGGTGCTCCCGGGGACCCCTGTGTATGCTGCTCCTGGGGCCCCCCTGTGTCTGCTGGTCCTGGGGCCCCCCGTGTATGCTGCTCCCGGGGGCCCCTGTTTATGCTGCTCCTGGGGGCCCCTGTCTCTGCTGGTCCTGGGGCCCCTCTGTGTATGCTGCTCCTGGGGGCCCCTGTGTCTGCTGCTCCTGGGGGCCCCTGTGTCTGCTGCTCCTGGGGGCCCCTGTGTATGCTGCTCCCGGGGGCCCCTGTGTATGCTGCTCCTGGGGCCCCCCTGTGTCTGCTGGTCCTGGGGCCCCCTTGTGTATGCTGCTCCTGGGGGCCCCTGTGTCTGCTGGTCCTGGGGCCCCCCTGTGTGTGCTGGTCCTGGGGCCCCCCTGTGTATGCTGCTCCTGGGGGCCCCTGTGTCTGCTGCTCCTGGGGGCCCCCCTGTGTCTGCTGGTCCTGGGGAACCCCCTATGTATGCTGGTCATGTGTATGACAATGACAGTGGTGAACAGTTGGTGGACATGGCCTTATGTTCTTTGGATACGCAAGATGCTTCATCCCTCTTTAATACATGTGAACATACAACAGTTACATGCTGCTTACACAATCATTTTTAAGGCAAAATAGATTGATTATGAAGAAACTTTGTGTGGTAGAGGGATTGACTCGCTTTTGAGGACATTGTAAAAATGTGATGTCAATTAAAAGATGTGCTATTTGTATTTCATGAGGAGGTTTTGGCGATGTCGGGGGGGGGGGGGGGTGGGGTTGGGGTTGGTGGGACAAAATTCCTTTCAAGAAAAGAAAGTAGGCTACATTGCTCTGCTGGTAATTCAGAATTAAAATTTGAGTCTGTTGTTTACCGGTAGTGACACACAACCTTGTATGTTTCTGTGATCATTTTTATGACCACCATGGCAGATGTTTTGCCCTCCACATAGAGGAGGCTGTAGACAGTGGGCAGTAGGGCGGACTGGGACTCTGCTGGCCCTGCCGTTTTGATTGAGCTGATAGAAAGTCAGGGTGAGAATGCAGTTAATTCCGGTGGAAGTTTGGTTGATTCTCTTGCATGTGTGGCCCTCAGGGGTCTCCCATGCTTCCTATCAGGTGATGCAGTGATGCGGTGAGTCAGCACAGGGGCCCCAGGTCAGCCTGTGACATGCGGCAATCCTCTGACAGTCAGAGCCAGCTCCTATAGTCTTACCCACAGCTGGTCCCCGCTCATCACACACCAGCACACTCTGCTCTGTGCACACCAGCACACTCTGCTCTGTGCACACCAGCACACTCTGCTCTGTGCACACCAGCACACTCTGCTCTGTGCACACCAGCACACTCAGCTCTGTGCACACCAGCACACTCTGCTCTGTGCACACCAGCACACTCTGCTCTGTGCACACCAGCTCACCAGCACACTCTGCTCTGTGCACACCAGCTCACCAGCACACTCTGCTCTGTGCACACCAGCACACTCTGCTCTGTGCACACCAGCACACTCTGCTCTGTGCACACCAGCTCACCAGCACACTCTGCTCTGTGCACACCAGCACACTCTGCTCTGTGCACACCAGCACACTCTGCTCTGTGCACACCAGCTCACCAGCACACTCTGCTCTGTGCACACCAGCACACTCTGCTCTGTGCACACCAGCTCACCAGCACACTGTGCTATGTGCACACCAGCTCACCAGCACACTGTGCTATGTGCACACCAGCTCACCAGCACACTCTGCTCTGTGCACACCAGCACACTCTGCTCTGTGCACACCAGCTCACCAGCACACTGTGCTCTGTGCACACCAGCTCACCAGCACACTGTGCTCTGTGCACACCAGCACACTCTGCTCTGTGCACACCAGCTCACCAGCACACTGTGCTATGTGCACACCAGCACACTCTGCTATGTGCACACCAGCTCACCAGCACACTCTGCTCTGTGCACACCAGCTCACCAGCACACTCTGCTCTGTGCACACCAGCTTACCAGCACACTCTGCTCTGTGCACACCAGCACACTCTGCTCTGTGCACACCAGCTCACCAGCACACTCTGCTCTGTGCACACCAGCTCACCAGCACACTCTGCTCTGTGCACACCAGCTCACCAGCACACTCTGCTCTGTGCACACCAGCACACTCTGCTCTGTGCACACCAGCACACCAGCACACTCTGCTCTGTGCACACCTCTCGGCCCGCTCATCATCTGCATCATCATCAAATGCATGTGTGGGACTAGTGCTGCTATAGTAACTAGAGTTAACTCTAGTGTGTCCAAATCCTTCATTTTGCTTTCGTGGCAAGCTTCATATACAAAGCCTGAAAGTGAATTTTGGAACTTTGCAGATTTTTTTTGTCTATGATAAGTCTTCAGATAAGTTTCTCAAATTAGAAAATGTGAGGGATGGCTTCATTGTCCTTGTCTTTTAAGTAGTCTGTGGGAATTCAGCTGGCTGCTTTTAAACTCTGCATTGTGGTTTCAGGAGAGAAGGGGGTTTTAAAGACTTTTCAGACATCTTTTCTTAAGTCCCTGGCTTGGCAACTTTTACCTGCATGGACTACTAATGTGCCTGCTATTGTTTCTTGGCTGAATTAACCTAGCATGATCCAGCAATCTAATTAGACACCGCAATGTGTTTTAGGGTTAGAATACAAGAGTTTTAGGCCTGGGACTATACGTATATTAGTTATTTTTAACCAACTGAGAGAAGGCAGTTCTACAAATCCAAAGTGGATAAGCGTTGTGCTGCCAAATAAAACTTCACATTCCCAACTGATGTGGACAGTAAGGCTCAGTACTTATACTAAATGTGGAAATGGTGGGGTTAGACCAAGTCTCAATTAACCTAAGTGTAAAATTTTTGGAAAAAAAGTTATATGTTCAGTTATCCCATCTGAAATGTTGATAAGTAGGCTAACTGGTTCCTCATCTGCATTAAAATCTTGCATCACACATAGGGTTGCCTGTAAAATGTGAGCTGTTCTGAATCACCAGACGCAGTCTCCCCCAGTCCATTACACAATTCCCTCGCTGTGCAGTCTCCCCCAGTCCATTACACAGTTCCCTCGCTGTGCAGTCTCCCCCAGTCCATTACACAATTCCCTCGCTGTGCAGTATTCCCCCAGTCCATTACACAATTCCCTCACTGTGCAGTACTCCCCCAGTCCATTACACAATTCCCTCACTGTGCAGTACTCCCCCAGTCCATTACATAATTCCCTCGCTGTGCGGTCTCCCCCAGTCCATTACACAATTCCCTCGCTGTGCAGTATTCCCCCAGTCCATTACACAGTTCCCTCGCTGTGCAGTCTCCCCCAGTCCATTACACAGCGAGGGAACAGCGATAACAGACTCCAAATGCAATCAAAAGCCCAGAATCTAGACTCGATACACACCTGACTAATCAAAAACATCCATGAAGCCATTTGTTCCAAACATTATGGCACCCTGAAATGGGGGCTATGTATAAAAAGTGCTATAATTTTAACATGGTGAAACTAAAATCTGTGAAAATATCTTCCAGTAAAAGCTGAGAATCTGCATGTTAATCACATGCGAATCAGTTCATTACAAATCTAACAATGTGATGTTTGTCCCAAACATTATGGAACTAATTGTATCTTTTGTCCTTGGCATGCTGTGGTCAGTGGTCCTAACACCTTCTGATGTTTGGGAGCCAGGGGACATTTGGGTGTCAGAAACGTGTCTGAAAAGACTGATAGCATTTTCATTCACACTTAGCAGGTCTGGTGGGACTAGGGTCTCTACCTGTACCTTGACAACCCTCCCCGTCATGCAGCATGGTCATTCACTGCATATAACCCTGCCCAATGTGCCTGGAAGATCTTTGGCAACAACATCTTTAACCTTTTCCCCTCCTTCTGGCATCCCCCCCCCCCAATCTTAGCCTCCTTGCTTACTATCATGCTAAGTTTGCCTACTTTCAACATATAGCCTACACACATTTGACTTGTCTAAAACCTTCGGATATTCCTTCAGCGGCTATTGGCATCCTCAGAAAACCCAAGACTTTCTTAGTCGTTAAGTCCCTAATCTTCCACAGCACAGCAGATTTCAGCCTGCCATCCTCTCCCAGTCTCCTTGGTACTGCTGTCAGCTCTGTTTTGGTTTTCTTATTCCTTCTCTTCGGCGTTCCCGGTGATTGGGGATGGTGCGGCACGCTGAACTGCGCAATCCCCAACCACGTTACATTTCCAGTAAGCGTGATGGGGAATATTTCTGTAGCCAGGATCCTGGCTGCTGTGACTTCAGTTACCACAAGCAAGGTTTGTTATCCTCCATTAGTCCTGTCAAGTCCATCTGGACGTGTGTGTACAGGTCCATGGGCCTTGGCGCGTGTTCCAGGTGTATCCCCTTTCTGGGTTGATTATTTGTCCAACGCTGCTTTTCTGTGCTTTCATGTCTGATCCCATAAAGCAGCCAGATCCGTGCCCCCCCCCTTCCCCCACCATCAGGCTTAATCTTCAGTGCCTTTGCTGTCCTCTACAGCCCCTTTACTTAGTCACTTTTGGATCTCTCTGTCCAGATCGCCACATTAGGCCATTTTGATGTCTTCTTCAGTTGCCCCTTTGTCCATGACTCATTGTGCAGCTGCCACACATGGCTGCATGGCGGCCATTTAAGCTGCTTCCTCTCCTCATGCATTCCCTTGTAATGCGGTAGTCTCTTGCTGTGTGGCTACATTAATTACTGCTGCTTTGTCAGGCAGGCGTGTGGCATTTCGAAGGTTCCTGACCCCGTCCCCACTGATGTGACCGGGCCTCAGCGATCCCTTACAGGGCCAAATTCAGGTGTCACCCTGTAAGTGCGGTCTGTTAAAATGTTAGAAGTCCCATCCTGTGCCAGGTATAGGGCCTTTGTGTGTGCCTTTAACACTAGCTGTGCTCCTCTTAGAAGGTTTTTGCTGGTCTGTGTGATTCACCACCCCCAGACTTTCTCCATGGTGTTAGTAGCTTGACCCATCCACAGAAAGTGTCAGGTCTGGGTGATCCATGTAGTCTTCTCTCAGCTGCTCTGTGTCTTAGCGTGGCCTTCCCTCCTCCATCGGGAATGCAGCTGGATTTGTTGCTCCATCCTCTTGGCCACTGCCATCTCTATGCCTCAACAAGCGCGTTTCCCATCAGGATCATCTTGTTTCTGAAGCTGTTTTGTGCATCGTGTCCTTTTTCAGTCAAACAATTCATAAAATGTTTTTAACACATTATTTCCTGGAGCCTTTCCTGGCTTTTCATTCACAGGAGCCATGTTTTCTAGCCTGCTTAAATATGTAATGACCTGTAGCTGTGATTGACTCCTGATTTTCGCTCACCTCACCCACAAACCTAAGGCTTGGGGAAGGCAAAGCAGTACGGCAGCACTGTATATAGAAAAACCCTGCTGTTCTGATTTGTCCTTTTCAAGAGTAAGATTGCTAAACTCTCAGCTACACCCAGAACCTCTCATAATGTACACAACCACAACAGTCTACAACCTATGTGTGAACTAAATAATATGTCCCCTTTAATAATTTAGTGGTGTGATCGATGTTGATGATTACCCTCTGCGTACCCACAACATTCTCCCCCACTCCCAGGACTGAGTGGGTGCAGCTTGCAGACATTAAATGCTGCATTTGGGGTATAGTGACACCCCACCAGTCCTGTGTTATCCGCTTGTTTCTGAGTGCAGTGTACCCTCCCATCCAGAGCCGTACGTGAAGCTGTTGTGTTGTATCTCCGACTTGCTCTTTGAGGTGTGTGGATGCCTCCTCCTCTTCTGGGCCCAACTCTACCAGCTCACTTCTCAGTTTGCCTCCTTTTAGCATCCGTTTTACAGGGTCAGTAGTCTGACACGTAGGATCTGCAGTAATTAGTAAGGCCCATTTCGGGTCTTCGACCTGTCTGGGTGTCATGCTGAGGGAGCAGTTTGAGGGCCTGTGCCCCGTCAGGCCTCACCCATGGACCCCAATCGTTTGTCCCAACTAGGTCACTTCTGACTGTCCAAGCTGTGCTTTCTGAGAACCATCTTGAAGTCCCTGTTTCTTAGTGCTGATAGTAACTCACATTTTGTCTTTAAATGTTGTCACTTGGTAGAACTTATTATTATTATTATTATTATTGTTATTATTCATAATAATAATTTCTTTTTAAATAATTATTTAATATAGGGCTAATTCACAATTTAAATTTGTTTAAATTTCCATTCCCCATCTAAGCTAGCTCAGAATCCAGGTTCTGCATGAGAAGCAGAAAAGGTTAGGAGTAGGCTGTCATGTGGGTTACTGAGGTTACTGTTGGGAGAAGTGAGTTGGGAGAAGTGCTGGAAACAGCTTCAGCTGAGCTGGTCAGTCCGAAGCTGCTGCTCATCTGCAGACTGCTGCTCTCTTGCCTGGTCAGTCCGAAGCTGCTGCTCATCTGCAGACTGCTGCTCTCTTGCCTGGGCAGTCCGAAGCTGCTGCTCATCTGCAGACTGCTGCTCTCTTGCCTGGTCAGTCCGAAGCTGCTGCTCATCTGCAGACTGCTGCTCTCTTGCCTGGTCAGTCCGAAGCTGCTGCTCATCTGCAGACTGCTGCTTCTTGCCTGGTCAGTCCGAAGCTGCTGCCATCTGCAGACTGCTGCTCTCTTGTCTGGGCAGTCGAAGCTGCTGCTCATCTGCAGACTGCTGCTCTCTTGCCTGGTCAGTCTGAAGCTGCTGCTCATCTGCAGACTGCTGCTCTCTTGCCTGTCAGTCAGCTCTGTCATCTGAGACTGCTGCTCTCTTGCTGTCAGTCACTGCTGCTCATCTGCCTGTTCCTGGTCTTTTCAGTGCTCTTTTATGAAGAGCATCCCTAGTCTGCTTTCTGTTTCCTTCCAGCACACTGGTTCAGTAGAAGCCAGGACGAGTTAGGAGGTTATCTTGGATTTCCTCTATTTTTGGTGGTTTTGCCTTTTCTCAATTTCTAGCAGCATAACTGAATTCTGAAAGTTAAATTAATCAAAAAGACGGAATGATGCTGATTTTTCTTTAGTGGGACTTGTGGGTAAGGTTGCCAGATGCCCCAGTTCCACTTTAGCTCTAAAGGACATCTGCACAGTTTTGCCATTGCAGATTTCACAACCATTTATGAAGAGTTAAGCTTTCGGTTAAAAACCTTTATCAGAGCTCTGATGAGTTTTTTTTGTTTTTTTTTGACCGAAAACATAGCACTTTAATAAATGCTTGGCCAAAAAGTGTAGATGTTCTTTTTGTGTTTATTGTTTTGCCTTGAGCACTTTTTCTGAACTTTTCTGAGTGTGCCGTACTTCTCTTTATTTATAATATTTCACATTTATGAAATTTTGCCTTTGGTTTATCATGTTAAATTTGTGGCGTACTCTCATGTAAATTAACACTTTAAGTTCCCTTAGTGGAGCATGATATGGATCCAATTAAAATAGCTCTCACTTGCTGATTTGTGTTCATGTGATGCAGTGCATGCACTTTTCCGTGTACCCAGTTGAGATTTGTAAGCAACAAGGCACCAGGGCTTATTCCCAGCTGTTTAACACACACAAACACACACACACGCTCACACTCACGCATGCTCACACACGCACACGCACACGCACACGCACGCTCACACACACACATGCACACATGCACGCACGCTCACGCACGCACGCACACACACTCACGCTCACATACATGCACGCACACACACTCACACACATGCACACACCCTCACACAGGCCTCAGCATTAGTCATCAGTGATAGGAAATGCTCTGAGCATATGATTCACACTCTGTGTGAATATCCAGCATGTAACACAATATCGGTACCGCTCTCTCTGTCGCTCTCTCTCTCTCTCTCTCTCTTGCTCTCGCTCTCTGTCTCTCTCGCTCTCGCTCTTGCTCTCTCTCTGTCTCCCTCTCTCTTGTGCACGCAGACGCATTATAGATTGGTTGTCTTACGGACAACAAAGAAAAAAGCTTTCCAACCAGAAGTCACATGACCACCGCAGAGACCATTATGCAGGATGGTGTGTGTCAGTGTCAGTGCAGGATGGTGTGTGTCAGTGTCAGTGCAGGATGGTGTGTGTGTGTGTCAGTGCAGGATGATGTGTGTGTGTCAGTGCAGGATGGCGTGTGTGTCAGTGCAGGATGGCGTGTGTGTCAGTGTCGGTGCAGGATGATGTGTGTGTGTCAGTGCAGGATGGCGTGTGTGTCGGTGCAGGATGGCGTGTGTGTCAGTGCAGGGTTATGTGTGTGTCAGTGTCGGTGCAGGATGGCGTGTGTGTCAGTGTCGGTGCAGGATGATGTGTGTGTGTCAGTGCAGGATGGCGTGTGTGTCGGTGCAGGATGGCGTGTGTGTCAGTGCAGGGTTATGTGTGTGTCAGTGTCGGTGCAGGATGATGTGTGTGTCGGTGTCGGTGCAGGATGATGTGTGTGTCGGTGTCAGTGCAGGATGAGATGTGTGTTGGTCAGTGCGGATGAGTTGTGTGTGTCGGTCGGCGCATGGATGATGTGTGTGGTCGGTGTCGGTGCAGGATGATGTGTGTGTCGGTGTCCGTGCAGGATATGTGTGTCGGTGTCCGGTCGCAGGATGGTGTGTGTCAGTGCAGGGTTATGTGTGTGCAGTGTCAGTGCAGGATGATGTGTGTGTGTGTCAGTGCAGGGTTATGTGTGTGTCAGTGTCAGTGCAGGATGGTGTGTGTGTCAGTGCAGGGTTATGTGTGTGTCAGTGTCAGTGCAGGATGGTGTGTGTCAGTGTCAGTGCAGGGTTATGTGTGTGTCAGTGTCAGTGCAGGATGATGTGTGTGTGTGTCAGTGCAGGATGATGTGTGTGTGTCAGTGTCGGTGCAGGATGATGTGTGTGTCGGTGTCGGTGCAGGATGATGTGTGTGTCGGTGTCGGTGCAGGATGGTGTGTGTGTCAGTGCAGGGTTATGTGTGTGTCAGTGTCAGTGCAGGATGATGTGTGTGTGTGTCAGTGCAGGATGATGTGTGTGTGTGTCAGTGCAGGATGATGTGTGTGTGTGTCAGTGCAGGATGGCGTGTGTGTCAGTGCAGGATGGTGTGTGTGTGTGTCAGTGCAGGATGATGTGTGTGTGTGTCAGTGCAGGATGGCGTGTGTGTCAGTGCAGGATGGTGTGTGTGTGTGTCAGTGCAGGATGGTGTGTGTGTGTGTCAGTGCAGGATGATGTGTGTGTGTGTCAGTGCAGGATGATGTGTGTGTGTCAGTGCAGAATGGCGTGTGTGTCAGTGCAGGATGGCGTGTGTGTCGGTGTCAGTGCAGGATGATGTGTGTGTGTCAGTGCAGGATGGCGTGTGTGTCTGTGTCAGTGCAGGATGGCGTGTGTGTCAGTGTAGGATGGTGTGTGTGTCAGTGCAGGGTTATGTGTGTGTCAGTGTCAGTTAGACGGCAGTGTAGTATAATGGGTAAGGAGCTGGTCTTGTAACCTAAAGGTCACAGGTTCGATTCCCAGGTGGGACATGGCTGTTGTGCCCAAGATACTAAACCTGCATTGCTTCAGTATATATCCAGCTGTATAAATGGATGCAAAATGCTATGTAAAAAAAAAAGTAGTGTAAATCGCTCTGCATAATATGTAATGGATCTTGGATGCCTGTAATGTAATGTAATGGATTATGTGCGTGTCAGTGTAAAAATGTTTTTTTTTTTGTTTTTTGTTTTTTAATTCTCCAGGTACAAAATCATGAGAAGCACACAAAGCGTCAAGAGGATGTCTCTCCTGTGAATTTCAAACTGAAACAGCCAGAAGCATGAGAAGCTGTTTGAGCAGCTGTGTGGGTTAGGGTTCGGGTTTAGCCCTCGGAAGGCCTGGCCCAGCGTGTCTGTAGAGATGCTCGCTCTGCAGGCTGGTCTTCAGCAGCTAGGCCTCCTGGACGGTCTCTCTTCCCTGTAGGATAAACCTGCTGTTTGCCCCCGAGCCCCGCCCCACAAACAATGAGCTTGCGGTCCTGAACACGGCTGACCGGGAGCCTCCTCATCTATGTACCGCCGCCTCTGACCCCCCCTGCCCCCCCCCCACCAATGACCCAGAGAATGACTAAGTGCCCCATCCCACTTTAAAAGGACAGCGATGAAGGATCACTGAGACCCCGTTCCACACTGAGCTCCGTGCCACCCCTCCCCCATCCCCTCCCCCATCCCCCCATCCCCGCCCCCCCCTCCCCATCCCAATCCCCCCACCCCGGCTGATGCGTGCAGGTGTCTGGTTCTGACTGAGTCTCCAGTGCACGGTTAGCCCTTTTGCTCTGCCATGGTGATCCACAGTTGGAGGGCAGCGATGGCCTTGTGATTCCCACCCGAGGTGTCGTGCGCACAACCTGAACCATGAATGGAGGAAAAGAGTGCGGGGGAGGGCCGGGGGGGGGGCCGGGGGAAGGGCCCCCCCCGGCTGCCCAGGTGCCTGTCGGCTGGAAGCGCAGGCTGGACCATAGTGGCGTGGTCTATGTCAGGTACTCATTTAGTGTTTTTAATGTCTTGCGTCTTCATGCTTCTTTTACTACCTAGGACTACCTAGGTACCGCACAGAACACAAAAACTCCACTAGCAATGTTTAGTCCGATTGAAACAGCACCGGTCACCTACAGACATCTTATTCGCTGATTATTGCACATAGTCCAGAGTATCTTTGATTATGTTTCACAGGTTTAGATGGAGAGGAGATTTGATGAATCGCATGGCTTGAGTGAAGGCAGCAGGCTGAATACGCTATCTGTGCAGGTCGCTCAAAGGGCACGATTCTGCAGCACCATAGCAAAATGCTGGGTTCAAGCAGAAACCGGCCATTTACAGTTTACCTCAGTACAGTGTTCTACTTATGAGAGACATGGATGTCTCACCATGAAATACACCCAGATCCTTTCCATTTGAGATTAATTGAGCTCTTTTCGTGACTCACCAAAAGCTGACATCATCTGTGTGTATGTGTGTGTGTGGCTGCTTGTCATATTTTGGGCTAGGGTTTAGTTGCAGTGAAGGCAAATCTTAATGCTTCATCATACAATGATATTCTAGATGAGTCTGTGCTTCCCCAGCAGTTTGGGAATGGTACGTTCCTGTTTCAGCATGACAATGCCCCCGGGCACACAGGGAGGTCCATATAGAAGTGGTTTTGTTGAGAATGGTGTGGAAGAACTTGACTGGCCTGCACAGAGCCCTGACCTCAACCACATCCAACACCTTTGGGATAAATTTAAAAGCCAACTTCAAGCCTGGCCTAATCACCCAATCAGTGCCCAACCTCACTAATACTCTTCTGGCTAAATGGAAGCAAATCTCTGCAGCAATACTCCAACATCTAGTATAAAGCTTTCCCAGAAGAGTGGAGGTTGTTATAGCAGCTTTGCAATCAAAGATTTGCAATCAAAGATTTCACATGTGGTTAAAGTGGAGTACATACCCCCCCCCCCCCAATTTCAGGGCATCATGATGTTTGGGACAAATGATTTCACAGGTGTTTCTGATTAGTCAGGTGTGTTCAGTTGTTTCCTTAGAGCTTAATGCTAGAGAGAGCTTTCAGTATCTAGTTTTGATTCTAGCCTTTTGATTACCTTTGGAGGCTGTTATTGGCATTTGTCAGCATAAGAACCAGAGCTGTGCCAGTGAACGTGCACATTTATCAACTTTTATTCAAGGGTTTAGAAAATTAAGATAACATAATGATGAAAAAAGTATTGTAATACCCATCCACCATCGATTCAGAAGCAGACATTAGCACCCCAAAATGGCTTCTGTCAGCCGCTGCTTCTTTTCACACCACAGGGAAGCAGGCTTTGCTCAGAGTGCATGCACAGCTGGTATGGGTGTACCACAGCCTCCCCATTGACCAGAGGAGTTTGCTGGTGCACCGAGAGACACCAAAAGTCCCTGCAGTGGAAGTCGTCCCTTACGCCACACCTAGCAGGTGGCCAGCCAGGCTACACTGCCGTCGTGTGTTGCCGTTATGCCTTTTTTAATTATGAAGATGATCCTCATCAGCCACCGTTCTCTTTTGCGCTTCACTCCTGTAGTCCCAGTGGCTCTCTGCTCTCCTGCCTGGAACAGGTGAAGGCCTACCTGCTGACAGATGGGACCTGCAAGTGTGGCCTAGAATGCCCCCTCCTCCTCCACAAGGTGAGTCAGGACCTTCCAAACGCTCAAACTATCCATTACGTGTACCTGCTTATCCTGGGCAGGGTCGCGGGGGGGGCTGGAGCCTATCCCAGCATGCATTGAGCAAGACGGCTCAAACCTAACGATGTTTATTCTGATCTCTGCTGTAATTTCTTCAGTAAGCAAGTCGGGTCAAGACTGAATGCTTTCTTCTAGAATACACTTAAATTTGAGAGCTTTCTGCTATTCTGTAGTTTTAAAAATGCAGCTCCCCACCCTACTAAGCAGCCATTTCTTGTGTAGTATGTGCTCATGAAGTCTTAAATATTTTCTGTGTTTTGTATGATCGCAGAAGTCAGTAGTCCCTTGCATTAATATGTAAAGTCAAAAAGAATAAGCGTTATAATGCAAATGTGTGAGAGGCAGGAGCGACCAGCCAGCTGCAGTCAGACTGAGCGGAACGGTGTCCCTGCAGGTGTTTAACTTCAATCCCAGGGCTGTGCTCAAGCAGAGGACTGCGGAGGACGTAAAGGCTGACGAAGACGTCACGAAGCTCTGCAACCACAAGAGAAAGATCATCGCTGTGGCCACCCTGCACAAGAGTATGGAACCACCACAACCTTCTCTAGTTCTCACCTGTCCAGGGGGTCACACAAGTATGTATGGGGTGGGTGGAGACACAGGTGGAGTAGGGGGTTTAGAAAATTGGGTTATTTTACCTGTATATTTGTTATTTTCTCAGCACCGTTAATGTTTGACATGCAATACCATGTTTTCCCTTTTAGAGATGAATACAATTATCTCTAATAAATGTGAGTATATTTATAATTATAATAATATACTCACTTATATACTCAATTATAATAGATTGAGATCAACTAAGTGCTCGAATTATAGATTTGGTGTGTTTTTACAATACTGTGTGTGCACACGATATGTCCTAGAAAAACATCCTGCCACTAGGGGCCACTAGGGGCTGCTGGCGGGCTCTTTCAGTTACACTGTGCCGCTGTGGTGCGTGGATGAGCTCCGTGGTCTTGGGGGATCGAACCCCGGACCGTGCCACTGCTGAATGTGGCCCGTAAATGTGACCAGAACCAGAACTCTAGTATGCAGCTAGGCAGCTCATTCTGACATGCACACAGCATTGTGGGTAAAGTGTGCTTCAGTAGCAGCTAGGTGGCTCATTCTGACATGCGCACAGCATTGTGGGTAAAGTGTGTTTCAGTAGCAGCTAGGCGGCTCATTCTGACATGCGCACAGCATTGTGGGTAAAGTGTGCTTCAGTAGCAGCTAGGCGGCTCATTCTGACATGCGCACAGCATTGTGGGTGAAGTGTGTTTCAGTAGCAGATAGGCTGCTCATTCTGACATGCGCACAGCATTGTGGGTAAAGTGTGCTTCAGTAGCAGATAGGCTGCTCATTCTGACGTGCGCACAGCATTGTGGGTAAAGTGTGCTTCAGTAGCAGATAGGCTGCTCATTCTGACGTGCACACAGCATTGTGGGTAAAGTGTGCTTCAGTAGCAGATAGGCTGCTCATTCTGACATGCACACAGCATTGTGGGTAAAGTGTGCTAATTGTGGCTCCTGTGCTGCTTTCCAGGTGCAGCACCGATGGCCCCCTCGCGTTCTGCAACTCCCCGAGCAATAAAGAGCAAAGAGCGGGAGGGGCTGTCCCACCCCCCGGGGGGGCTGCCCCGCCCCGCGCCCTCAGACTGTAAGAACCCTTTCCGCGCGCTGGGCAGCCAGCGACAGGGTGCGTCTGAGCTGAGCCTGGCCCAGCAGCAGGAGCTGTACGGCGGGTACGCCCGCACGAGGCTGGGGGGGGCGGAGCATGGACAGAAGTCCCCGTATCGCATGCTCAGCCCCGCCTCCTATGGGGACGGATCACCGTCTCCACGGGCCGACCCCCTGGGCAGCCCTGATCCCTTCACCCGGGGCAACCCCGGTTTCCATGGTACCAGCAGCCCCAGCCCTATCCATGGCAGCGGGCGCATGCCCCTGTCGCCGCCTGGCGTGCTTCCCCGCGCCGCGCCCTCCTGTGCCCTGGCCGGGAGGACGTCCGTGCCCCTCTCCCCCCCCATCGCCACCCAGAGCCCCGTCATGAAGAACCCCGCGTGCAGCTTCCCCCCCAGCGTGGACATGCCCCGGTCCGTGTTCCACCACAAGGCCCCGATCCCGCCCGCCCCAGGGCCCCACCCCCACCCCCAGCCCCCGCCCCCTGCCTGCACCCTCCAGAAGAAGCAGCTGTCCTGTGAGAAGGACCCGCTGGGCATCCTGGACCCCATCCCCAGCCGGCCGGGCAGCCGCAGTGCTGTGGCGCTCACCCCCGGCCCGCCTACCTTCCAGCCCACCGTCCACTCTCAGGTACCAGTGATGAATGTAGTCATCCCCCCCGCCATCGTGCCCCTGCCCAGCAACCTGCCCCTGCCCACGGTCAAGCCGGGGCCTGTGGGGCACGGGGGGCACGGGGGCCACATGCAGCGGCTCCAGCACGCAGCCACTGCGTCCGTCTCCCCCTCCCCCGTCACCCCCCCCGCGCACCTGGCCGGCTCGGGCGTGGCGAGGGTGGAGGCGTCGCCCCAACGCTCCCGCTCCTCCTCCACCTCCTCCGACCACGGAAGCTTCGCCATGCCCCCCTGCGGCAGCGTGAAGGTCCCGCCCCGGTCTCCCCGGTCCTCCGTGGGGTCCCCGCACCCCTCCCTGCCTTCCAGCCCCTCCGCCAAACCCGACCCGCTCCAGCAGTACAAGGATGTCCCCAGCCAGCTGCTGGTGGGGATGAGCAGCTCCATGTTCCCGCCCAGCTCCACAGGGAATGGGCCCCAGAAGGGCCCCTCGGGGCTGCTGGGAATGCCGCTCAACCACATCCTGAACCGCCAAAACGCCGCCTCCTTCCCAGCAAGCAGCTTACTGTCAGCAGCGGCCAAAGCACAGCTAGCCAATCAAAACAAACTGACCTGCGGCGGTGGTGGAAATGGGGGTAAGGGCAGCAAACCCAGGCTGGCGGGCAGCTGTGGGGGCGTGGCAGATGGGCACAGCACTTTAAACCCCCCCGCGTGTCCTGCCAACGCGGGCGCGCCGCTGTCCGGGAGCGAGGGCCAGAGCGGCCGGGCGGCTCTGCGGGACAAGCTGATGGCCCAGCAGCGCAACCCCCTCCGCCTGCGCAAGCAGCTCAACGGTGGGGGGGGCGGCGGGGTCTTCATGCTCCAGGCCCACGTGAGCGGTCCCCGGCACCCTGACCCTGGGGAGCGGCTGAGGACGGGGGCCCGGACGGGGAGCCTCCCCCCCAGCGCCTCCATGGCCCAGCTCCTGCAGTCCATGAGCAACCAGAGCGCCCCCCACCCCACCCCGCTGCAGTTTGGGGAGGGGGCCCTGCACAGTGGGGGCCACGACTCCTGCCGTCTGTTCTCAGAGACGGCAAACCAGATGCAGGTCACTCCCAGGGGGAGCTGCAGACCCCTGGGACACCCCCCACTGGACCCCCCCAACCCCCACCCCCACGGGCTCACTCTCCACCCCCAGGACCCGCAGGGCTGCCGCTACATCCTGGGACGGGCCCACATGGGGTCCCCCCTGCCCCACTGTGGTGATGGGGGCTTGTCTCACACTGTCCTGGGACAGGCCCACATGGGGTCCCCCCTGCCCCACTGTGGTGATGGGGGCTTGTCTCACACTGTCCTGGGACAGGCCCACATGGGGTCCCCCCTGCCCCACTGTGGTGATGGGGGCTCGTCTCACACTGTCCTGGGACAGGCCCACATGGGGTCCCCCCTGTCCCGCTGTGGTGATGGGGGCTCGTCTCACACTGTCCTGGAGTCAGGTGAGCTGCTGCTCTTTTCCACACAGGTGGTTCACTGATGATAATTATTGACTGGGATAATGCTATGACTGTGAACCTTTAATATGACTCTGAACAGTAACCTTTAATATGACTCTGAACAGTAAACCTTAATATGACTCTGAACAGTAACCTTTAATATGACTCTGAACAGTAACCTTTAATATGACTCTGAACAGTAACCTTTAATATGACTCTGAACAGTAAACCTTAATATGACTCTGAACAGTAACCTTTAATATGACTCTGAACAGTAAACTTTAATATGACTCTGAACAGTAAACCTTAATATGACTCTGAACAGTAACCTTTAATATGACTCTGAACAGTAAACTTTAATATGACTCTGAACAGTAACCTTTAATATGACTCTGAACAGTAAACTTTAATATGACTCTGAACAGTAACCTTTAATATGACTCTGAACAGCATCCACACGCAAAAGCCCTATTGGTTTTTACAACATAGTAACTCTTCAGCTCATTCTTGTTTGATAACTCTTTTATCCAGTAGAGGGCAGTATAAGCTTTCCATTGGTGTATGGCTTGTTTCATTTGATGACTGAGAGCCTCCTGGAAATGGCAAGAATGGTTTCTTCGTGGCATTGTGCAGTCAGCTGTAACATTGTGCAGTAATATACAAGTGCTTGTATACCATAATGTGTCACAATATTTTTGCATTTTTTTCTTCATCATAAAAGGAACATTTATATGCTTTTTAATGGACAAAAATAATTTATTCATTTTTGGAGAGGTTTCTTAGACCCCTATACTGATGAAAAGAATAGTCATTCCCACTTGAAAATGCTGCAAAAGTGAGTCAAAACAGTTACTTGTCGTGAAAGATACGATTATGTTATGATTTACAGCAGAATGTAGTCATTTTGGATAGATTTCACATAAAAGAAAATAAATAAACATGCCCCTGATCATGCCCCCACCCCCTCCACAGGCGAGGCCCTCAACTGCAGTGTGAACAACCCCAAACTGCGGACCCTGCAGGCTCACAACAGCGGCCCCATGTTCCAGCAAGTGGGCCAAGCTCAGCTGGGCCAGGGGTTCCAGGACCCCCGCGCCTTCCCCGAAAACCCCTTTCCTGACAGCTCCTCTTCCAGCCCCATGGCTTGCCTTTTCCAAAATTTCCAGGTGAGTCTGTCAAGTGGCAAAAACCTGGTCTATGCTCGAGAGATTTAGCGATTTAGCCCTGATTTAGTCCTTTGCATGCTGGAAGCCAGCCATGACTTACCTTGTGTAGTGTGCCATGCACTATGAACTGTCCTAATCACTGCCGTGAGTGCCTCTGAGCCATATGAGCATATTGAACATGTGTGGATATCTCCAGAATTTTGGGTCAGAAGTGACTTGCTTGGTATGACAGAGTAGGGACACAAGGAGTTATTCCAGCTTGGGTGTTGCAATGTCTGTTGAGGATCGAGAAGATAACGGCCCAACTTCAGATTTTTCGCTACAAGTTAACGTTTTTTAAAGTTTTATTACATTTTTTTTAAAGAAGCGTACAAAAATATTTTTAATTGAGGTTTTTTTCTGATTGTGTGCAGGTGAATGTGCCTGAGAGTATTTCAAACCCCAGCAAGCAGACGAGCGCTCAGCCCAGGGGAAGCTTGCGTCCCGACACGGTGGCAATGGCGGCCCTACCTCAGCTGCAGGAGAGCCTGCCGGAATTACAGCCCCAGGGCCTGGGCCCGCCCGCTGGGCCCCACGGGCTCCAGGGCCTCCCGGGGGGCGGGGGCCAATCGGTGGACTCCATCTACAGGGCCGTGGTGGACGCCGCCAGTAAGGGCACGCCTGTGGTGATCACCACAGCGATGAGTGGCAGCACGCAGGCCAGCCCTGTCCCGGCCCTCAGCGCTATGAGTGCCTTCACCGCCTCCATCGGCGAGGCTGTGAGCCTCCCCCACGCCATCCACGGGGCTGACCCCCCGCAGCGGCCCCACCCCCAGGCAGCCCCGCCCCGCAACAACTCGGAGCAGGGCAAGTGCACCCCTGAGGGGGGGGAGGCCCACAAATTCTTCAGGTCCCCCAGTCGTGGAACCCTAACCCCCCGGAGGCAGTGGGATGAGGGGGGGCCGGGGCCGGGGGCTGGGGTGGATGGTCATGCATCCTGGCGGGGGGAGGAGTTCCTGGAGTGTTCCACCCAAGTCCAGAGCAGCCCACACACCGAGAGGGCCAACACCCTGGCCCCCACCGGCTCCCCCCCCGATCACAAGCACCTGCCCCTGGCACTCCGGCCTGGTGACAAGGCCTTCCTGGAGGAGGGCTTCCACTTCAACAGCTGCAGACGGGCCTCACTCAACTTCAAGGAGCGGCTGGAGCAGACCGTCGAGCACTGCGCCCACATGAACGGGGGGGGTCCACTCCTGAGCAGGGGCTATGGAGACATCCTGGGCCCCCCCAGGCAGGACCTGATGGCAGAGGACCAGTCCCCAGGCTCCTCCACCAGCCTGGAGGGCCCCCTGCTGAAAGACTACATGCACTACAACGGGCACTACAACGGCTGCGCACCCAGCCCCTCTGACACCAAGAGCCTGAGCAGCGAGGAGGACCTGCGCCAGCCGGACTCGCCTTCCTCCAGCGAGCTGCTGCACTACCGCCCCCGCACCTTCAGCATGGGCGAGCTGGTCTGGGGCCAGCTCAAAGCCTTCCCCCCCTGGCCCGTTAAACTGATCAACCAGGACCAGGTGCACAACCCCGGTATGCAGAACAGTGCGCAGGACAAGGTGAGTCCTGCTTCTTCCTCAGCGATACCCTGTGCCCTCAGAACATTCCCAAATGACCTTGCTTGTGGACATGGCTTTTCACAAGTATGTACGGTACAGTCTGTCAGTATTTGAACATTGACACAATTTTTGTTGTTTTGGCTCTTCTTCAGCACATTGAATTTAAAATGAAACAAGAAATAAAAGTTCAGACTTTCTCCCACTGAGGTGCTATAATGTTGCATATATGGCCATTTTCAGTGGCATTAACTCTTCATTCAAACGTGACTTCTGTGCAAACCCATGTTACCCATCGTCTTTCTTCTTTTCCCAACGTGCACACAGCCGCAAGCATCTGTATCCACTCAAAAGAAAAAATCTTTTAGTTGAGAAGAAAAACTTCCGCTGTGTTTGAGCTTCTGCTACTTTGTTTTAGTAATATTTAGAGTCATTCTGTCTCTTGGAAAACAAACTTCCTAGGGTTACCTTTCAGTATTATTTTGCTGCTCCCTTGGAAAGTAAATCGCTGATTTTCAATGGACTGAACACACAGTTACAGAAGAAGAGGTGTATGGTACTTGCACTATTTAATTGTCACTCGTTCCTTTTTAACAAGAGAAGCTATGTACTGTATAAGAATGAGCTTGAAAATGAGTGTTTGTTTACGATGCAACAGTTTCATACCCTGTGCAGTTGGCTATTCAGTCAGTAACTCTAAGGCTTCTATTTACAAGGTTCTCCTGTGTAGCTGTTTGGACATCAGCTTGACAGTTTTTTTCACTAACTGCAGATTGTCAAATGCTTTCTCCCCCCACCTTCTTGTTTAAGCAAATAAAGCAACAGTGTAAATTAGTCAACTATGAAGTGTGAAATGTGGATGCTGCTGTGGTCTGAGTCATCGGCAAGCTCATTCTGCACCGTCTCTCTTGATCAAACTGTACCTCGGGTCATTGATCCTCTCAGCCCAGTGCAGTGGGATAGTGTGAGTATCTGATGATGAAATGGGCAGAATTCTGGGTAATGTACTTTGGTTTTCACACCTTTGTACAGGTTGAGCCGGGGAGGCTGAAAACACTAACAGAAGACCTGGAGGCACTCAACAGAGCTACCAAGAGGAATAGAAAGTAAGTCCTGATCATGTCTGATTAGGATTCCTGGTTTGAGATTCATATGCTTGTTGAATGATTCACCTTGGAAGAGGTCTGCCCGTGCTCTGCTATGCTTGTTTTCTTCCCTTTCATGTGACATACACATATCTGAAGCATGCTGTTGTTTTGAAGGAAGAAAAACATTTTCAAAATATAGCTGCAAGCAGCAATGCGGGGCCCTACGAACATGTCCAATCCGGGTAAATACAAGGCGGAGGAGAAAAGAGTCCAAGCGGCATAGATTTCAGGATTTTGGACAATCTACATACCCGTGCGTGAGACGATCCGACTTCCGGTTTATGAGAAACATTACTGCGAATATGAATGTGCATTAGCATAAAGTGCTAACTTTGTCACGCCACAAATCACGCAATTTTTAACGAAACGACTTTTCCTTATCACCCTTGATGGAGAGAATACCCAAGAACATGTGCGATGGTGATGGAATCAGGTAAAGCATTAATGAGAAGATGAGTTTTAAAGCGTTATATTAGCATTAGCTTCCCGCCAAAATGCCTGTAATTTCCTTGTTTGTTGAGATATCTGCAACTGTGCCGACATTGTACAAAATGGTAGTGTCCTCTTCATGCCCAGAATGTTTCAAGTCCCTAGATTATTGTTTTAAAAAGTTATAATAATAATAATACTAACAAGAACAATAGGGTTCCTACTTCGTAGGACCCCTAATAATTCCAGGTGTGTATTCATTGCAAATATTTATGTTTTATAGTTGGAATATTTATGGTATATATATAGGTATATATTCATAATCACTGGGTTGAGCCTGTGGAAAAAGAAAATTTGAACACTGACATTTTGTTGATGTACAGTACATATCTACCACTGCCAGGAAGCTTAACATTAAAATTCAGGTACAGTGCAATAAGGGGGCACACAGAAAAGACATGCATTTCTTCAGCTTCCAATCTATGTCACCTATCAAGATGGCGTGATCACAGGTATGGTGCCTGCACAGTGCCACCTCGTACCTGTTTTGGTCAGTTCTGAGCTATGAAAAGGGGCCTTGTAGATGATATTTAAAAAATGATGAAACTATAGAACCTTTGAAACTATGGGTCAGATTTAATGGCCAGACCATTATTTCTCCTCCACAAAACTTTACAGTTGGCACTATGCATTTGGGCAGTAGCATTCTCCTGGCATTCCCCAAACCCAGATGCTGTGTGGCCTTCTGCTTCACAGCTGAGTTGTTGTTGCTCCTAGACTTTTCCACTTCGCAATAAAAGCACTTGCAGTTGACCGGGCAGCTCTAGCAGGACAGATATTTCATTAACTGACTTGTTGGAAAGGTGGCAATCTATGACAGTGCCATGTTGAAAGTCACTGAGTTCTTCAGTATGACCCATTCTACTGCCAGTGTTTGTCTTCAGTTTTCATGGCTGTATGCTTGATTTTATGCACCTATTAGCAGTGGGTGTGGCTGAAGTAGCCAAACCCACTAATTAGAAGGGGTTTCCACAATACCTTTGGCCATGTAATGCATATGGGCAGCAGCTAAAGGGGCACAAAATTGACATTGCTGGCTCTTCCCCCTCCTGGCACCAGGCCACACCAGGGCTCATTCAAAAGCCAGTCAAGCTTGGAACTGCTTTTATTCGATGGCAACAGCTATTGGATAAACTGAGATATCACTGTAAAAATGGATTCTAAGTAAACGGTTATAAAATAGAAAAACAGTGGTGAGTGGGCACCCTTGATTAGGATTTTAATTTTAATTCACACACACATACACATTTTCAGTTTTTGCACAAGTAAGTTTAGCCATTGGACAAGTGGCTCATTAAGTTAATGTCAACCCCTGTTACTTGTGTCCTGATGTGGAAAACCGTATTGAAAGAGGGTGCACTTTATTTTCCACATCGGTGAATGCAGTTTATCTAGAGGGGTATAAATGGCACTCCAAATGCATGCCTTGAAAATGAACTGTTTTCGGTCTCTCTGTGTATTCAGCAGAAGTTTTCAACAGGTGGGTTACTCCAGTCTGCTAGTACTAAAACCTGGAATGGCTCAAACTGCTTTGCACTGGGAGTGATTTTAATCCCTGATTATCTTACTTCAGAAGATTAAGATTTCATGATTGACTGATCTCTCCAGGGCAATGTTATTGTGTTTAAAGTCCCTCATTTCCTTTTTCACAGAGGTGGGAAGTTAAATAATCACTTAGAAGCTGCTATACACGAGGCAATGAGCGAGTTGGACAGAATGTCGGGCAGTGTGAGTACTTGTTCTGTTCGCTTTTACGCATTTTCACATAATGTTCAGTCCTCGTATTTCACCAAACCTCAAGTATGCTGTACTTTCCCTTTCATTTTGAAGGACACTCCTTTAAAACTTAAAATTCATCACATTTCATTTCTGGTTCTTCTCAATTTAAAGAAAGAACTCTACATGTAGAATTAGACCTTGCATTACTTGTTTTTCAATACCATTTTCCCAGACCTGCGAACATTCAGTCTGACATCTTCCCAATCCAATTCACAAGAACAAAAACAGCCAGAGCAGTAATGACATTCCTGGCATTCAACCAAAAACCACCTTGTTACAATGGTTACGTTTACACCACCTGGTAAAAGTGACCCAATTTCGATTTTTTGCTCACACGTGGCACAGATTGGATATGTACTGTGTACTATGAACGTGTAAAAAGGAAAAGAACATGGAATCAGATATTTTCAGATCCGCTTTGGGCCACATTCATATGTGGAAATAAATCAGATAGGAATTGTATATCTGCCAATTTGAATGGCATGTAAACGCACAGATCGGAATATCCTGGTCATTGCGATTTATTTGTAATTCAAAATGCGATATTCTCATGCCTTTTTCGCATTTGAATGAAGTGTAACTATTTTCACAGGCACAACCTCTCTCCACTGGTAACAGTAAATGTTAAAAGATGTTAAATGGAGGACGAAGGCTCAGACGAGTGGCGAATACCAAGGTTATGTCCTTTTAAGTATGTGGAGCAAAGAGTCGTTACAGGCCGAAATACAGGGGATCTTTGTTGCTAAGCTAAGACGTTTCGAAAAGCAACAACTTATGAAATGATTATTTCTGTCTCATTTTGTATCTATTGTAGATGGCGGGTGAGCACATGTGAGTATATGGGCCACTTTAAAAAGGAGGTGTAAGCAGGTGGTCCAAAAAATTAGGAAACAGGCAAAATATCGGAACTAGGCCTCAAGACCTCTGGTGTAAACGTAGCCTTATTTGGTGCTCATTGTTTACACCCCACTGCACAGCCCACACCCACACCCACCATTTACACCCCACTGCACAACCCACACCCACCGTTTACACCCCACTGCACAGCCCACACCCACCGTTTACACCCCACTGCACAGCCCACACCACCGTTTATACCCCACTGCACAACCCACACCCACGGTTTACACCCCACTGCACAGCCCACACCCACACCCACACCCACCGTTTACACCCCACTGCACAGCCCACACCCACCGTTTATACCCCACTGCACAGCCCACACCCACCGTTTATACCCCACTGCACAACCCACACCACCGTTTACATTCCACCCCACTGCACAGCCCACACCCACCGTTTACACCCCACTGCACAACCCACACCCACCGTTTACACCCCACTGCACAACCCACACCCACCGTTTACACCCCACTGCACAGCCCACACCCACCGTTTACACCCCACTGCACAACCCACACCCACCGTTTACACCCCACTGCACAGCCCACACCCACCGTTTACACCCCACTGCACAGCCCACACCCACACCCACCATTTACACCCCACTGCACAGCCCACACCCACACCCACCATTTACACCCCACTGCACAGCCCACACCCACCGTTTACACCCCACTGCACAGCCCACACCCACCGTTTACCCCACTGCACAGCCCACACCCACCGTTTACACCCCACTGCACAGCCCACACCCACCGTTTACACCCCACTGCACAGCCCACACCCACACCCACCATTTACACCCCACTGCACAGCCCACACCCACACCCACGGTTTACACCCCACTGCACAGCCCACACCCACACCCACCGTTTATACCCCACTGCACAGCCCACACCCACACCCACTATTGCACAGCCCACCCACCGTTACACCCACTGCACAGCCCACACCCACCGTTTACACCCCACTGCACAGCCCACACCCACACCCACCGTTTACACCCCACTGCACAGCCCACACCCACACCCACCGTTTATTCCCCACTGCACTGCTGAGTGTTTGTGCACGCTGTGGAGTACGGGAAATCCTGCCCCCATCCCCCCCCCCCCCATCCCCCCTCCAGTACTTATGGTTTGTGTCTCTTTCAGGTTCACCAGATGCCCCCGAGAGACAGACAGATCAAGCCCAAAACCAAGAGGAGGAAGATCTCTAGATAACATTGAATGTGTTGGTCATCAGTCCAATAACAGGCCATGAACTGTGTACATACAGAGTCTGAACTTAGGCAACCAGATCCTCCACCCATCTCCCTTTCCCCAGTGCTACTATCAAACAGTGCACAAGACAGTTGAAGGTGCTGGGTAAAGCCAGTCATAAAACTGCGCAAATGACATTTTGCCATCTGTCTACAGCTTGCTGAATAATTATTTTTTTCAAGAATACTAAGAAAAGAATGAGCAAAAAGCCCTGCATATGAGAAAAGACAGTCCAAATATTTCTGATACATTTTCAGTGTGTATATAAACAATGCAGAAATGTCTTGGTGATATTCAGAAAAGAAATGTAAATATTGTACAATATTGTCATGTACAAGCGTACCTAATGCACACTATCTTTTATTGTACAAATCAAAGCAGAAAAAAGTGTACAAATTTCTTTGGTTTTTATTCAGAACATGGTCAATATGACCAGCAGTGTAAACGGGATGAATAAAAAGAGATACAGCCTAAAGCTTTTATATGATTACATTGAAACAATGCTGTTTTTGTATTAAACAGCAGGAGAAAAGGCATGATTATGTAAACCTGTAAACCCTTGATTATGACAGACATGTCACACCAATAAGTGTTCATTTATGTGTGTCTGAACAGAATGAACTTTACCAGCTGACAGTACTTCTGGGCTTTTCTTGAAACCGGTCACTGCAGCACAGGAAGTAGAGAGTCAGGCTACATGCTACATGTTGATGCACCACGCATACGGTAGCATAGCTAGCTGGCTACATGTTGATGCAGCATGCATACGGTAGCATAGCCAGCTGGCTACATGCTACATGTTGATGCAGCACGCATACGGTAGCGTAGCCAGCTGGCTACATGCTACATGTTGATGCAGCATGCATACGGTAGCATAGCCAGCTGGCTACATGCTACATGTTGATGCAGCACGCATACGGTAGCATAGCCAGCTGGCTACATGCTACATGTTGATGCAGCATGCATACGGTAGCGTAGCCAGCTGGCTACATGCTACATGTTGATGCAGCATGCATACGGTAGCATAGCCAGCTGGCTACATGCTACATGTTGATGCAGCATGCATACGGTAGCGTAGCCAGCTGGCAATACTACGCAAGATAGTTGCAGTTCACCTGTAGCTTTAATACGATTTTAAAATGTTAGCACGCTTTCTTTTCCTGTTGAGTTATTTTTAAGCAGTTCATTTTTTTGTTGTAGTTTTTTATAAAACGAAAAGCCATGCCAAGGAAGAGGCCCATACTTGTACTTCGAAAAGGAAATATTATTTTTCTTGAATATTTTTGATACAACAAATATCAGATATGATGTTTACATAAAGGACTTGTGAGTGTTAGATATAACTGCTTTGCAAAAAACAGCAGAGGATGTTTAAATCTTTAGGTAAACTGACTTGTCCATATGAATGTCCATTTGTAAACAGTATCTCTTTGTCCAAAACCCATTACACATTAATCAATATTATTATTATTTTTCTGCCTGTTGCTATATGCTTTTCTGGCCACAGTTGAAGGTTTTCTGTGCCAGATTTTGGGCTGCCGTGTTAAAGGGAACATCACTGGAAATCAAAGAGATGATTTGCTGTTCCTTACTATAGCATGAGTGTGTATGGAAAGGCAGGGTGACCAGCAGATAATTTATTTTATTTATTCGCCGTGTCTACAGGTTCTGACAGCCCCCGTCTCTAATGTAATAGGCTTTGATTTATCAACTCTCAACAAAAAAGTTTTCCCTAACTGAATAATCTCTTTATCTATTAACTCTATATACAGAAGGTTCTCCCTTTAATAGAAGCCTGAAATGCATGCACAGGTGATTATCCTTAAACCAAAGCAATTTTCTTCTTCATTGTTTGGCAATTTCTTAAAATCTTAGTTGAAAGGAATTAAGATTTTAGTTCCATTTCACATCGTTCTTGCTTGTCTTAAGATTTTTGTTCCATTTCACATCGTTCTTGCTCATCTCCCATTAATGAACTGTGTAGCTAATCATGACCCACGGGCCTGTTATTGCAAAGCTGCAGTGGAGGTCAGTTCAGATTTCACTCTGTGAAAGCAAACCTCTGTGCTAAAGGTAGATTTTTAAAGAAACATTGGGTGGAGAAATGCATTCTGGGCTTTCTGTAGTCTCGGAACTGGGTCATGTGTGATTAAATCAAAGGAAAGGCTTATACGTATGACCTATGAACTGTAGAAAAAAGATAAGAACAGCATTCAGTTTTACATTTTCTTTACAAGTTATCTTTTAAAACCACTGAAATGAGCTTCTACATGCTGCCATGGTTTCTGAATTCAGTGCTAGAAAGGCCTGGTCAGCATTAGACTTTCATTTATGATTTGAAATTACCAGGAAAGGCTGTACAGTTTTCATAAAATAGTTTAGACTAATTTATCTTGACCTTTTGTCAAAGTGTAGTTGAAGCTACAGAAATAAGTATCCTATTATGCCACCATACACACGGATCCCTGCTGCCAAAATATTGTCACTGGTTTGGGTTTTATTTTATTTTTTTAATTAGAGGCCTTAATTATTTGTTTTTATTATTGCTGAGGGTGTAAATTATTAATGTATTTCATATTTATTTGTAACTGTGTAATTATAATAGTTGGCAATAATACTAATAAGAGTTGTAAACTCTGGAATGCCTTAGAGTATATATATTTTTTCTTACAAAAATGAACAGCCTATTATTCAGTTAGTTCAATTGTCTTTAATTTTTTTCAGAAACAGCTTAGACTTGCATTTTGTGTTTTTATAGGATTTTATGTTGGACTTTGGTGACCAGTCACCTAACGAAGCTTGTGAATTCTTTAGAGTGATGATCTGTCTCTCTGTCTCAGGAAGACCGTGTTATTTAGGATACAGTCTTCTGTGAATTGGACAAACTCCCAGATTAACAGTCCTGAAGCATCTAACACAGTAAAGACACAGTGATGCTTAAGGAGGGGTTAAGCTCTGGGTAAAATGGCTGAGGCAGCAAGCAGCCGTAGTTAGGTACTCTGTTAAACCTCAGAGGTGGGGTTTGAGTAATTCATCCTCGAGGCTGAGCGTACAGTCCAGTGCATCATGCATTTCTCAGGAAATCCCCTCATAGTACTGCCGGAGCAAACTCATCCCATAGATCCCAGGTGGTGATGTCATGATCGTGACTCGAACCCGGGGTTCCCCTCCGTACACCGTTAGGAGGCTGTGAGGCGGCTGTATCCCAACACTCATTCTGAACAAAAAGAAAAGCTGGAGAGATCGCTGGTGAAAACGGGCACCTGCTTTTAACATTGTGGCTGTGTGGGCACATGGGAGGGCAGTGTGCCCACCTTCAGTATGCAGATCCTTTTTACCCGCCCATAATGAAACATCTACAGCGAAAGGGGCATCTGTGACAGACAGGGTTAGGGTTGTGTGTAACTGTGAGAGAGTGTCTGTGACAGACAGGGTTAGGGTTGTGTGTAACTGTGAGAGAGACATCTGTGACAGACAGGGTTAGGGTTGTGTGTAACTGTGAGAGAGTGTCTGTGACAGACAGGGTGAGGGTTGTGTGTAACTGTGAGGGGGAATCTGTGACAGACAGGGTGAGGGTTGTGTGTAAATGTGAGGGGGCATCTGTGACAGACAGGGTGAGGGTTGTGTGTAACTGTGAGGGGGCATCTGTGACAGACAGGGTGAGGGTTGTGTGTAACTGTGAGGGGGCATCTGTGACAGAGAGGGTTAGGGTTGTGTGTAACTGTGAGGGGGCATCTGTGACAGACAGGGTTAGGGTTGTGTGTAACTGTGAGGGGGCATCTGTGACAGACAGGGTTAGGGTTGTGTGTAACTGTGAGAGAGTACCTGTGACTGACAGGGTTAGGGTTGTGTGTAACTGTGAGGGGGCATCTGTGACAGACAGGGTTAGGGTTGTGTATAACTGTGAGGGGGCATCTGTGACAGACATGGTTAGGGTTGTGTGTAACTGTGAGAGAGTGCCTGTGACTGACAGGTAGGGTGATTAGGGTGTTGGGTGTGTAACTGTGAGAGGGATCTGTGACAGACAGGGTAGGGTTGTGTGTAACTGTGAGGAGGTGCCCGTGACAGACAGGGTTAGGGTTGTGTGTAACTGTGAGCGAGTGCCTGTGACAGACAGGGTTAGGGTTGTGTGTAACTGTGAGCGAGTGCCTGTGACAGACAGGGTTAGGGTTGTGTGTAACTGTGAGAGAGACATCTGTGACAGACAGGGTGAGGGTTGTGTGTAACTGTGAGGGGGCATCTGTGACAGACAGGGTTAGGGTTGTGTGTAACTGTGAGCGAGTGCCTGTGACAGACAGGGTTAGGGTTGTGTGTAACTGTGAGTGAGTGCCTGTGACAGACAGGGTTAGGGTTGTGTGTAACTGTGAGAGAGTGCCTGTGACAGACAGGGTTAGGGTTAGGGTTGTGTGTAACTGTGAGAGAGTGCCTGTGACAGACAGGGTTAGGGTTGTGTGTAACTGTGAGCGAGTGCCTGTGACAGACAGGGTTAGGGTTGTGTGTAACTGAGAGACGTCTGTGACAGACAGGGTTAGGGGAGACTGCTGTGACGGTCTTTGTTATGTCTACATAATGGTGTCAGTAGCCTATCTATTACGTAGACTTAACTATCTTAAAATATTTAAGTGCACAAACAATATGGATTTTGCCTGGTTTTCACATCTTCTGTTATTGTAGAGTCAACCAACACCAACTGTGTTGAATTATGTTTTTTTTTAATTAATCATAAAAATATCAAGTGCAATAGAGCATCTTTAAGATAATATTATAATCTAATGCAATGTAGTCTAATACAAGCATTTTACTGATTTTCAGGACTTTACAGTAGTTTCCCCCTCATAAATCACTCTGTCAGTACGATAACAAGCGCATTTATAAAACAAATCTGTCAATCAGTGAAATCATATAATCAGTGAAAGTTAAAATTTAAATTGAATAAACACCCCACAGTGCACCTTTTTATCTTGCCCAAGTCACATGACCACATCCGAGAGGAGGAGGCTTCAGTCCCACTGGTAAAGTTCATTCTGCTCTTGTGTTATGGAGCCCTGCCACAGTCCCATTTACAAACGTGAAAGATCTGTCATTCTATCTCACTTTCTGTTGTCAAAATCAGTATGTTTCTGTTTCAAATGGTGAATGTTGTCCATTGGTTTATACCAACATGTTTACCAGTCGAGTGTGTGATTATTTTTCTTTGTGTTCTTGTGTGTATGTGTTTATATTTAGGTTTTATTTGTCCCCTTGCTTTTTATTAACCTTATTTGTTTAAAGCTCATTTTTGTTGTCAGTGTCATCCCTCTGACATACTAGCTAAGTTTCTATTTTCTCACCAATGTATACTTTACAACACTAGACTTTGTAAAGTATTCTTGTGCACTTGATTTCATTGGTTGCATATAGCATTGCCGTGGGTGCTAGATGTAGTGTATTGGAGTCCATAATTTCTTTTTTTTTTCTTTTTTTTTGGACATGAGTTTGTGTAAGCAGCAGTTAATGTAAATATTGTGAGTATTACAGGTCATGCAGTGATGTAACATTTAAACAATGTTGCACCAATGTTACAATTAAAAACTGGTCACTCATACTTGAAATTTTTGTTGTTGAAACATTTTGGTTTTTATACTTCCCTAGTATCCATATATTTGCTGATTAGAGCAACACTTAAAACAAACATTTTTTTATACCGTTGAATTCCTTTCAGAGTAGCAAGAACATCCTGGGTTCGAATCTGGCGTGGGCCTTTCTGTG
The DNA here is from genome assembly GCF_018555375.3 of Anguilla rostrata. Lineage (NCBI taxonomy): Eukaryota > Metazoa > Chordata > Actinopteri > Anguilliformes > Anguillidae > Anguilla > Anguilla rostrata. The sequence goes on from NC_057947.1 coordinate 36,951,904, forward strand.
TGGAGTTTGCATGTTCTCCTCGTGTGTCTGTGGGTTTCCTCTGGGTACTCCGGTTTCCTTCCCACAGTCCAAAGACATGCAATTAGGAGACTAAATTTCCTATTGTTATGAGTGTGTGAGCGAATGGTGTATGTGCCCTGCGATAGATTGGCTGCCTGTCTAGGGTGTATTCCTGCCTCTCGCATAATGCATGCTGGGATAGGCTCCAGCCCCCACCCTCCCCCATGATCCTGCCCAGAAAAAGTGGATACAGATAATGGATGGATGAATTCCTCTCAGTAGGTATGTATTCTTTAAAAATTTGATTGTTCACCATACTGCCAACTGGCAAAAGAACCATTTTTCTCTTGTGCAGCTTCGAAAAGCAATACTCAGCCTATTGGAAACAGAGCAATGTCAGGTAAGTGGTCTTTGACAAACTCTTTGGCTTGATCATTAAAAAGGCATAAGACCATGGTAAGTTGTTTACCTTTAACCTTTTGCCATATTGATCAGCACACACTGCTGGGTACTTTCACATACAGATTACTTTCCCTTGAAATGTGTAATGAGGAAGCAATTCACAAGATATAAAGAAATACAGACCTTGCTATTAAACTCTATGAGCATATCTGTGACACATACGCTTGCTTCATGTGGAGCTGGATACTGTCTTAGCTGAAGGTAAATATTAAACTAAGAGTGCCTGAATGGCCTTTGATTGTCGTTATGTATTGTGTGCTTATCCTATAATCACTACAGTCATACAGGGTTCTGAGCAGTTTTAAAATGGCCACCAAAGAACACTAAACATGGGGTACTAGAATAGTAAAGTACAAAGACAGAATCATCCTATTGGAATGAACCTTTTTAGGGCTGTGTCTCCTGTCTGACACCCCAGTGTTTTTATGTGGGTGCTGGTGTGATTGCATTGTACTGAGGCTCTAGACTGAGAGATGACCTTAAGCCTGATATCATCTCTTATCTTCCTTAACTGAACATCTCTCTTGTGTACAGTCTGATTTTGACTACCAGTCACAGTGCCCAGCAAAGAAGAACATAGGACCAATATATGCACTTTTCCCCATAATCATGCCCTGGATAGAAGCATCATTTCAGTTACAAAGTCCCCTATTAAAGGGATTATTCCTGCTTGCATGGGCTTGAAGGTGACTTGTCAATATGCCACTAAGCCCTGTTTTTTCTTATCCTTTTCTGTGGAAGACAGCAATGTTCTAAGCCCCACTGAAGGCCACTAATGAAGGCCAGTACTACCATGTATGCCATCCCATCGAGTTACGGCTTGGCGGGGCGGCATGCCCCATACCTATACAGCACCGAGAGTTTGCCACTTCTCAGGGTTTCCCACAGAAATAACCACAATGACCACAGACTACCAGCCCTGAAAAGCATTCATTTATATACCTTCTGATCTCGTCAACAGACCAAATTTAAAAACGGTTTCACACAATAAAGCCTCAAACTTTGCATTTTGCATTCTTTCCCCCTCCATTTATTCACATCCTCAGAAATGCTGCAGGCCCCCCGGGAACACGTCTCCCTGTTGGACATTTAACTACATCAGCCAATAAGAACTGCTCACTGGATAGCTTGTTTACCCATGAGACCCTTGGATAACTGGCTTGCTTGTTTGCTAGCTGATACTTGCCTAAAAACTGAAACTATTGCTTTTGCAACTGCGTAATCTTAGAACAGACCGCTCCAAAATTAATCACTGAAATTTGCATTGTGATTTTCTCCAGTAGGTGACATTGCCAGTCAAGTGAAAAATGTGTTATTTGTGCAACCCACAATGTCGGTTAAAAAAATCTCCCCAGTCGGAAGAAAAGCACTCAAACGGTGGCAAGAAAAACTTTCCTGATGGGAAGAAATCTTGGGAGGAACCCTGAATTAGAGCCTTGTCCTCATGTACAGAGATTAATACACATCCCAGATGGCAGATAATCACTGTTGAGGTAGAAGTGTTTAATTTCACGTTACATATTTTCAGTTTCTGGAAGACTTGACTTCAGATTCCGAGTATGATACCATTTCATCATTATATATAGTAACTAAATTGTTTTTGATGACTTTTCCATAGAAGTATAAATGACAGATTAATGTAACCTCTTTTATTCAACTGTATAAGTTAGTATGAAGCTTATATCTCATAGTGCCAGGGTCTGGAAAACCAAAGGCCTGAAATGTACGAGTTTGATGAAGACCATGTATCTCATTTTGTGGTGTTACTGTAATCACCACTTGGCTGCAGCGTGCATTGTGGGTATTCCTAATCTTAAACCTGGTCTCTGCAATAATTGTATATGAGTGCTGTGGGAAAGTATTTGACCCCTTTAAACAAAATGTGAAGTGATTTCACTTTGTCTGAAAATATGAAATGATAGAGGAAGTCAGGAAGGTGGCAAATACTTTTCCATGACACTCTATACAATTATTGCAGAGATCAGGTTTAAGGTTAGGAATACAGTATTCCTGCCTCTACTGTAATATAAGTATTAGGATTGAGGCAGGATTTGGGTTATGTTCCGGAGCTATAGTTTATGGTCAGGAAAACGGTAAGCTTTAGGGTTGAGGCAAGAAGAGGATTATGTTTAAGAGCTAGGTAAAGGGTCAGGACAAGAGTTGGTCCCTGATTAGATGACCGAAATGTATTCAGTATTTGGGGCCTAAGATAACCTCATATATTTTGATTTTTTAATTTTTTAGTATAATAGCTGGGATTTAGGTTTGGGTGAAGAATACAGTTTCTATTAGGATTGTATTAATGTTAGGGTTAGCACTAAGATTAGTTTTGGTTTTTGGATAACGTACACTATATAGCTTTGTGTATATTGAAATTTTAAATATATTATTCATAATAAATGACATTGACTAAATGTCCAAATTCAACTCCAGTATTTTATTTTTCAGCATGTTGAATTACTTAGCAAAGTCACAAAAATAAGATGATTCCTTTGCAATTAATGTTAGGGTTGAAGCTGGATTTGGGTTTTGTTCAATACCTTGTTAGGATTTGTGCTGAGGTTATGGTGCAGATTTAGTCCCTTCCAATGAGTAATGACTCATTGTGTGATATTGCATCAAGACGTGAGGCCTCTGAGTGGCAAGATACACAATATTAGGCCTTAACTAAAGCCTGCATTAAATAATTTATGATTTTCAGTAAGATCTTCGGAAGGGTTGAGTCTGGACGAGTCAATGTGGTTCAGGCATAGATGGTCCTCTAGGAAGCAACAATGCTTTTTTTGGCTTCCTACACTTCAGAAAGGCTAGATTCAGTAACTTTCCATTGATAAAAAAAAAATACCCAGACTATGTCTTCTGTAAACATTGAGAACAACTGTTCTGCGTCGTGTTGTTTTTCATAATCTCCCACCTTCTCTGTGTTGCTTGAGCCTCTGTTTTGTGTCCTCTCTGAACCAGGTGACAAGTCAGTCCAGCGTCCAGCTACTCGGCAGAGCTGTGTGATCTGTGCTGTGGGGCTGCCCAGATTGTTCCGTTAAGAAAAAAATGCAAGAAAGCGCTTGGAAAATTCACACCTTGGAAAAATGGAGATAAGCTCCAGTGTGTTGCAGCGACCTTAAAATGGGCAAACTGAAATCTTACTGGGGAAACCTGAACAATCTCAGCAAGTGACCAAAGCAAAAAATAGCCAGAATTGTCTGGCAATAGTGTTCACACATTTGATAGGTAGGGTTTCGGAATGCTTGCTGATCAGTCGGGGAAACTATAAATAATAGGAAAGTAATAAGTGATAAATTATGATATTGTTGTAATAGATAAGGAATGAGATGTATACATTTAATATAAATAAATACCATGGATACAATGGTAGACATTTATCATTTAAAACCTGTTTAACTGATAATGAAAAAATGCATAAGATTATAGTCATTTGTCCAATAAATCAGAAAATCAGGAAATTCTAAATGTGTACTTTTAATGTTGTAACTGATGAAGAATGAGTGGTCTATATTCAACATGAAGACATGTCATGAAAACTGTGCTTCAAGACATTTATGATGAAAACCTTTTATACCTGACAATCAGAAAAATACATAAGACTATAGTCTTATGTTCAAAATGGGTCAAAAGTGGCACCTATTCCAAAATGTCTTTTATTGGTACCGACACATAGGCAATCATGTTTACAATATAGCAGTGGTGAAATAAATGAATTATGATGTGTTTAAAGAATTTTATGATCAATAATGTGTTTTCATGGAAAATGGGAAAATACATAAGACTATAGTCTTATGTCCAAAAGGGGTCAAAACTGGCACCTATTCCAAAATGCCTTATTTTTTGTACCGATGGATATGAAATCATGTTTATAATATACCTGTGGTGAAATTATTGTTCATAAAATTATTTAAACAAATCATAATTCATTTAAAGAATTTTATGAACAATAAAGTGTTTTCATGTAAAAAATAAAAAAGATTTTTTTTGGTACAGGTGGATTGGAAATCATCTTTATAATACAGCCATGGTGAAATAAATGAATTATATTGCCCATCTTGCAATGAGCAAGAACACTACAGCAGTGGCTGAGTATCTCCATTAAACACACTTACAAATGACACGAGAAAAGCACAACAGTGCAATAGATTTCACACGTCCATCCACTTTATCGAGTCGTCTCTTACACCGACTATTATATACAGCATTCCATAAGGAAACGAAGCTCGCTCATGGTCACTTTATTTACTCCGCACTATATTCTGTGATCATGTCAACCTTCACCTACATGCCCATTCTGCTAAAAACATATTGTTTCAACTACGCAATTTCATCATTTCGTCCTAATTTCTCTCAAACGGTTGTTATTTTCTCATATGCAAAGCCTGCTGGGACATATGCGTCTGCTCCTATTCTCCACAATCAAGTTTTCCGGTTCTAGCTTAGCAAAACAGCTAACAGGATTCCCACCTACAGATAAGCCTATCAAAATGCCTTGTAAACCTTACGAACACTAAAAGTGCATCTCCACGAAATAACAGACAACGGAGCAGGACAGCAGGGTACAGAAGTTGCGACCTAGGCAGCTCTAATTCTACGGGCTTGCTGATTCTTTTCTCTATCAAGGCTCGTTGGATGGCCGTCAAATCCGTGAGTACATAGGCTACACTGGCCATATTTCACCTGCGTTTCAGTTGCGTTTACACTTACGCCAGCGCGCGCTTTGTCACAGCCACTGTTTGTATACATAAGATGTATTTCAAAGCAATGCTACCCAATATTTCCTCAATTCTTTCAAGTCACTCGGCCCTGTGTTTTGTAACGACGTCACTCACTACAACAGAATAGCAAGTGAACTGAGGGTAACGGTTTGGTGCTTCGGTGCTAGCCAGCAAGCTAACAGAGACACTCATTCATGCTACAGTTGTTATACATAAGTGCGTTTGAACATGATTATTTACAAGACTACTCTACAAAATCCCACAGGCTATCTACAGTTAAGCAGCGCTATGTACATGCTAACAGTTTGGCTATTTACATCAATAATATACATTTTATACAACCCCCCCCCCCCCCAAAATTGCTTTGCAGCCCCGCTAGCTAGCTAGCTAGCTTAGTCTTTGTCAGGATCGCCACAATATTATTTGTGACTGTGAGGCTATGCTAACTACAAATATTGCTCTTTGGTTAGCTGCGACGCTAGCTATATGTGGAACGTTTGTGGAACACGTTGTTAATGTACATTTCTATCTTTCAATACAAGTGGGAACAAGCTGTAGCGCTCCATCGATCCATGGTGTAGTTATATCAGCCATTTGGCTCACGATCGCTGTGTTAATATGGATTCCTTACAATAGAAAAGACGTGCCATTTCATACCATGCTCTACATGGCCATACGTTCTTCATATGGGAACGATTCATTTATAAATGGTCCTCTGCTGCCACCCTGTGGAATGTTTCATGAATTGCAGGTACGCTGGCTTATTACACTCTACACGGCCAAACGGTCAGCACATGGGAACAATTAATTTATGAGTGGTCCTCTGCTGCCACCCCGTGG
>NC_057948.1:0-14684 GCF_018555375.3 Anguilla rostrata
CCTCTCCAACACTGAAACATCCTCAACTTGTTCATTGGTTGCCGTTAGTCTCGTCTCTGTTCCTACTGTTACATGGCCCAGAAGACTGGATACTGTACAAGACTTGTGTACTGTGGAAAATTAGAAATAAAGGAAGAGACGACTGAAAACGTTCTCCCACACTGACGAAATGGACAAGAAACGGCCCTGCCCTCTCCGATATGAGATTTCAAATGAGAGTTTAAACTGGATAAATCATTGCATCTAACATTGCAAAATTCTACATGACAAGATACACACTCGATTGCAGTTACCTGTGCTCTCCTCTTATCTTATGCTCTCGATATACATGACATTCCAACTGCGTCATGTTTCTGAACGAACGGGAGCAATCAAAAAAGGCGCATTTAAACAACGCGGTTGGAAGACTCGTATGTACTTTCATATGCCTAACAAACGCATACTTCGTTAAGCATTGGTGACCACAATACTGACATGTAAACATGCTTTCATACTAAGCTATCGCTGGCGAATGATTGGCCGTTATGATACTAACTAGTTTGATGAATTCGAAACGCACGTAGCCTACCTGCACAATCTGGCGACACTCTAGCCAGCTGCAACAAAAAATACTCAAAGTACAGGGTTGCCTTGGAAAAGAACAAGAAAATTTATGTGAAATACAGATCAACGTATTCTGTTGGAAATCAAAAACGAACAAATTGTGATATAATTACTTTTAAATTCGCGTAGCCTATTAGGTGTGACACTCGAAACTTGGCATTGCTTTGTTAGCAAATTCTCTGTCGCCACTACTAACCAACGGCTTCCCAATATCCATAGCAATTTCCAGTTAATTACTGAAAATTCAAACGGTGTTATGCAGTTAAGAGCAAAACGCCCACAATGCTGTTCTGTCTTAAGCAATGTGCCGTATATCAATAAAACAGCAGATTACTGTAGGAATTTCCCTGTAATTTCACATCAATTTCATGCCGTGTACCAACAATGACAATGAGTTTGCTTTTATATTTATTGATTTTTATAGATTTAATCAGCTGGACGTGAAAAATGTTCTTCTGCGGGCGTTTGGGCATATTATCTTACCGTTGTCAAGCAAAACTCTGCTTCGTAGTTCTAATTGGACCGTCCTTATGCAGACACTCTGGTTTGTTGTTCTAGTCGCACCGTTGTTAAGCAAACATCTCTGCTCGTAAGTTCTATGAAAACAATGATTTTATCAAGAAAAAATAGTTCATTCCCGTTTCATACCATGCAATTTGTTGTGTTCAATAATAGATGTTACAGGTTGAGTGTATTCTGACCACTAGGAGACACTGTATTACTTTCCCGAGAGTAGTTGGAAGACTACCCTAGTAAGGATGTGACGTAAGGGGAAAGTGTGTTGACCAGGAGAGATTGGGTTAAGATCAGAGACTGTAAAAAATATGGACACAGCTACTGTGACGTCACCCATTGACTCTCCGTGGGTCTCTAAAACACGTTTTGAAGCTCAATGGCGGGCGCGGCCATTTTCTCGATTTGGAGCCAAAACCATAGAGTTAAGCGGTCTTGTGATTTTTACAATTTGATTGACAGTCCGGTGCGGAAAAGCCCCTCAACCTGAACGAGGCTAGCTGACTGTCTGCCGTTATGTTTTAAAATATATTATCAGATGTTTACGGAGTTTAGTTTCCATCCGTGACTGTACTGTGTCATGTAATCACGTTATGTATGACATTAAAAATACAATTAGGCTATGTTCAGTTATCTTCAATTTATGTTTCTCAGCAAAACGAATATGCTTAGCTAGCATATCAGCCTGCCAGTGAGCTAGGTAGGCTGTCCGTGGTTAGCTCACGCGTTAGCAATATGAACCACAGGGGAAGAACATTGACTACACTGATGGTCAATCAATCGGAGATGTGTAGGCTACTGGTGATTTGACTAGGCAAATTTTCGTATAACTGTCTGGTAGATCTGTTAACCGAGCAAGTTATCGTCGTAGGTTTTCGCCAGTCAGATAATGAGCCTGCTACTACTAGCTACTCCATCGCCGTTTGTGGTGTTCACTTGCTGGGTGACGCTAGGTGACCGATCGTTCGCAAATCACTTTCTACCGAACAAAAATTAACACTCAGCGGTGATGAACAAATCTACCAAGTATTTTAATAACTGATCTGCAGGCGTGTAAATATGACAACGCACTTTGTACGGCAAGTTTTCCACCTGGTGCATGAAGAAAAATAATGTAGCCTACGTTGAATTTCTAATTATTATTAGGCTATTATTTTTTCTTGTAAATCATCAAAACCAATGGAGAAAAGCCAATATACGCAAGGAGCCCCCAGAACCGATTCTGAGAACCACTGTCTTAAATGCCTAGCTTGTCGGTCTCTTAAATGCTAAAAACATGTTCCTTTCTAAATGCCAAGATGGTTAATTTCGTTAAATTCTGTGTGTGTGATTTCATCGTGTGTTGTATATTCAGCAAATGAACCTTGAAACTCTTAATTCGCTTCGTGAAACTGAAAAAGTGTTTATCCCAAAATCGGGATTATAGTAGCTTTGTCACATGCGTGAAGCATGGCCCAGGTAGACATTTACGGAATGTACACGACTGACAAGCCGCCAAACACGTTTGACAGATTGAATGTTTGCCGGTTAAGGTTAGCTAGCTAGTCAAATGGCTTGGTAGCCGAAGTTGCGAACTGTTTTAGCACAGGCTACTACTTGAATATAGCAAGCTGATTACGCTTTCTGCCAAGTAATTATTTGGTTAAGTAGGCTAAAGGAAATAGTAAAAATGACTCGGATACCGAAAAACTTAAGAGGAGGATTATTTTATGGTCGTCTAGAGCAGCTGTAAATAGCACACGCCATAATGAAATCACCACGAAATGGGATGCCTGCATTTTCAGACTTAGCACAAATTCATCTGCCTAGCACTGTCACCCTTTTAAAACATAGCGTCTTTCTAAAACGGATTTTGAATGCAGCTAGCTTAATTAATAAAGAGGCCTTTTAAATGCCTGGGGCAAATAAAAGAGGCGATTGGGCTCCACAGTTAACGAAGAAGCACCTGCGTGGGCACCGGAATGCGCTTCCGCAGTTCGTTAGGCGAATAGCGATCTCATAAATCTGAATTCCCGACACAGAAATAATTCACGAATTCTTCTATAACGAACGCTGTGGCACTGGATACAATTTAAACAAAATAATTGATAGAATACTAACCTGTAATCGGCAGCAGTTGTGTGCGTCACCCGTTTTAAATACAGAGTATAATGCTATTAGCGATCTCATAAATTCAAATTCCCGAGACAGATATAATTAGCCAGTATATCTAAAACGAACTTGGTGTAATTGGAAACACGTTATAAGCGGTACACGTCCTCCAGATAGATCGCGTGGGCACCGGAATGCGCTTCCGCAGTTCGTTGGGCGAATAGCGATCTCATAAATCTGAATTCCCGACACAGAAATAATTAACCAGTTCTTCTATAATGAACGCTGTGGCATTGGATACAATTTAAACAAAATAATTGATAGAATACTAACCTGTAATCGGCAGCAGTTGTGTGCGTCACCCGTTTTAAATACAGAGTATAATGCTATTAGCGATCTCATAATCAATTCCCGAGACAGATATAATTAGCCAGTATATCTAAAACGAACTTGGTGTAATTGGAGAACATTATAAGCGGTACACGTCCTCCAGATAGATCGCGTGGGCACCGGAATGCGCTTCCGCAGTTCGTTAGGCGAATAGCGATCTCATAAATCTGAATTCCGACACAGAATAATTCACAATTCTTCTATACGAACGCTGTGGCACTGGATCAATTTAAACAAAATAATTGATAGAATACTAACCTGTAATCGGCAGCAGTTGTGTGCGTCACCCGTTTAAAACGGAGTATAATGCTATTAGCGATCTCATAATCAAATTCCCGAGACAGATTAATTAGCCAGTAATCTAAAACGAACTTGGTGTAATTGGAAACACGTTATAAGCGGTACAGTCCTCCAGATAGATCGCGTGGGCACCGGAATGCGCTTCCGCGTTTCGTTAGGCGAATAGCGATCTCATAAATCTGAATTCCCGACACAGAATATAATCAATTCTCTATAACGAAGCTGTGGCATGGATCAATTAAACAAATAATGATAGAATACTAACTGTATCGGCAGCAGTTGTGTGCTCACCCGTTTTATACAGAGTATATGCTATTAGCGATCTCTAAAATTCAATTCCCGAGAAGATTAATAGCCAGTTATCTAAAACGAACTTGGTGTAATGGGAAACACGTTAAAGCGGTACAGTCTCAGATAGATCGCGTGGGCACCGGAATGCGCTTCCGCAGTTCGTTGGGCGAATAGCGATCTCATAAATCTGAATTCCCGACACAGAAATAATTACATTCTTCTATAAGAACGCTGTGGCATGGATACAATTTAAACAAAATAATTGATAGAATACTAACCTGTAATCGGCAGCAGTTGTGTGCGTCACCCGTTTTAAATACAGAGTATAATGCTATTAGCGATCTCATAAATTCAAATTCCCGAGACAGATATAATTAGCCAGTATATCTAAAACGAACTTGGTGTAATTGGAAACACGTTATAAGCGGTACACGTCCTCCAGATAGATCGCGTGGGCACCGGAATGCGCTTCCGCAGTTCGTTAGGCGAATAGCGATCTCATAAATCTGAATTCCCGACACAGAAATAATTCAACATTCTTCTATAACGAACGCTGTGGCACTGGATACAATTTAAACAAAATAATTGATAGAATACTAACCTGTAATCGGCAGCAGTTGTGTGCGTCACCCGTTTTAAATACAGAGTATAATGCTATTAGCGATCTCATAAATTCAAATTCCCGAGACAGATATAATTAGCCAGTATCATCTAAAACGAACTTGGTGTAATTGGAAACATTTTAAAGCGGTACACGTCCTCCAGATAGATCGCGTGGGCACCGGAATGCGCTTCCGCAGTTCGTTGGCGAATAGCGATCTCATAAATCTGAATTCCCGACACAGAAATAATTCACAATTCTTCTATAACGAACGCTGTGGCACTGGATACAATTTAAACAAAATAATTGATAGAATACTAACCTGTAATCGGCAGCAGTTGTGTGCGTCACCCGTTTTAAATACAGAGTATAATGCTATTAGCGATCTCATGAATCCAAATTCCCGAGACAGATATAATTAGCCAGTACATCTAAAACGAACTTGGTGTAATTGGAAACACGTTATAAGCGGTACATGTCCTCCAGATAGATCGCGTGGGCACCGGAATGCGCTTCTGCAGTTCGTTGGGCGAATAGCGATCTCATAAATCTGAATTCCCGACACAGAAATAATTTACGAATTCTTCTATAACGAACGCTGTGGCACTGGATACAATTTAAACAAAATAATTGATAGAATACTAACCTGTAATCGGCAGCAGTTGTGTGCGTCACCCGTTTTAAATACAGAGTATAATGCTATTAGCGATCTCATGAATCCAAATTCCCGAGACAGATATAATTAGCCAGTACATCTAAAACGAACTTGGTGTAATTGGAAACACGTTATAAGCGGTACACGTCCTCCTGATAGATCGCGTGGGCACCGGAATGCGCTTCCGCAGTTCGTTAGGCGAATAGCGATCTCATTAATCTGAATTCCCGACACAGAAATAATTCACGAATTCTTTTATAACGAACGCTGTGGCACTGGATACAATTTAAACAAAATAATTGATAGAATACTAACCTGTAATCGGCAGCAGTTGTGTGCGTCTCCCGTTTTAAATACAGAGTATAATGCTATTAGCGATCTCATAAATTCAAATTCCCGAGACAGATATAATTAGCCAGTATATCTAAAACGAACTTGGTGTAATTGGAAACACGTTATAAGCGGTACACGTCCTCCAGATAGATCGCGTGGGCACCGGAATGCGCTTCCGCAGTTCGTTAGGCGAATAGCGATCTCATAAATCTGAATTCCCGACACAGAAATAATTCACCAATTCTTCTATAACGAACGCTGTGGCACTGGATACAATTTAAACAAAATAATTGATAGAATACTAACCTGTAATCGGCAGCAGTTGTGTGCGTCACCCGTTTTAAATACAGAGTATAATGCTATTAGCGATCTCATAAATTCAAATTCCCGAGACAGATATAATTAGCCAGTATATCTAAAACGAACTTGGTGTAATTGGAACATTATAAGCGGTACACGTCCTCCAGATAGATCGCGTGGGCACCGGAATGCGCTTCCGCAGTTCGTTGGGCGAATAGCGATCTCATAAATCTGAATTCCCGACACAGAATAATTCAACGAATTCTTCTATAACGAACGCTGTGGCATGGATACAATTTAAAAAAATAATTGATAGAATACTAACCTGTAATCGGCAGCAGTTGTGTGCGTCACCCGTTTTAAATACAGAGTATAATGCTATTAGCGATCTCATAATCCAAATTCCCGAGACAGATATAATTAGCCAGTACATCTAAAACGAACTTGGTGTAATTGGAAAAAACTTAAAGCGGTACACGTCCTCAGATAGATCGCGTGGGCACCGGAATGCGCTTCCGCAGTTCGTTGGGCGAATAGCGATCTCATAAATCTGAATTCCCGACACAGAAATAATTAACCAGTTCTTCTATAACGAACGCTGTGGCATGGATACAATTTAAAATATGTTTCATTAAATTTTATTGGGTATGAAACATTTTTCATTCAATTTCTGGAATTTTCCTGAATATGCCAAACATGTCCAGGGGATGTAATATTATGGTGCAGTTGTCATGAAAATACCCTTTTGTTGAAGCATTTTACATGCAATCCATGTTATTATTACATAAGGCATAATACAGTAATATAATGAAAACACGTGCATGGTTTGTAAGGTTTTCCGGGGTTTGTAAATATGATAAACAGATGGTTTAGAGTCCAGATCCAGAAAATAATTAAAAAGTGTAATGATAGAGGGGCCCACATAACGGCACTGTGGAACTGTCAAGCGTAGTTGCCCCACCATTTGTCCAGAGGCCTGATGATCTTTTTACCCTTAATGGCCCGAACACACATACCCCCACAACCATAGACAAAGAGACTAGTTCCCCTTATCTTAGATGTGTCCAGATGGCAACATTCCAGAGAGCCAAATGGCCTGCTTATCCCGAGGAAGTCCAAGTAACTTATTGTTTTATCACACGGCTCTGGGTTCTTTGAAGTACAGGATGAGTGCCAGCCTGCAGGCCCGTTCAAATGCCAGCCTTTTCTGGGTCCCAGTTTGACTCCCCTTTACACCATTCTCGGGGAAGGACCTGAGCAGGGTGTTGAGCTCATCGAGGAAGCTTCCCAGGGGCCCTGGAGAGCGATAGATAACAACAATGTACAAGTTAACAGGATAGGTGATTGAGACAGAGTGGTATTCAAAGGTAGAGATGGAGAGGTGAGAAAGGGGGAGAACAGAGAATTTCCAAGAGGGAGAGATCAGCAAACCTGTGCCCCAACCACGGCCAGACGGGCGGAGGGCGTGAGAGAAGGAGAAGGAGGAGGAGAGGGCTGCAGGGGTTGCAGTGTTGCCTGGTGTGATCCAGGTCTCAGTGAGGGCAAGGAAATGTAGGGAGAAGAGGGACGCGTAGGCTGAAATGAAGTCAGCCTTCCGCGTAGCAGACTGGCAGTTCCATAGCCCTCCTGCGACCGTGAAGTCGTCACAGGGGGGTCAGTGAGGGATAGCGAAGTTTGGAGAGGTTCCGTCGCCACGGGGTCCTCGCCTGCGGAGGCGAGTTCTGTAGGGGAGAGAACAGGTTGGGATGGGGTTGACACATAGCATAGCAGTGAGGACAGGGAAGGCCTGTGGTGTGGCCACATGGTCAAGGAAAAGTTTAATTAAACATACACATGCATACCGAGAACAATCAATCGAGGACTGTCAGGCAAAGTTAAGGACCTCTCAACGTCAGCAGCAGAGGCAGAAACCTGCAGAGAACAAACAATATGAAATTAAACGCATTTAAATATTATTAGGGATACAGTGCCCTCCATAATGTTTGGGACAAAGACCCATCATTTATTGATTTGCCTCTGTACTCCACAATTTGAGATTTGTAATAAAAAAAAGTATTTACATGCATATCAGGTGAACAGTGTATGAATTACAGCCCTTTTTATACACAATCCCCCCAATTTTAGGGCACCATGCTTGGGACACAGCAATGTTACAGTGCACATCATGAAGGAGTACACCCTCTCTGAAAAATGGAAATCCAGCTTTATCGCTTTACAAATAAAAAAGATATTATGTAGTGTTTCAGCAACACTGCAATACTGCAATGCTAAACAGGAAAGCATGTTTTTTTAACCAACATTATAAAAAGCCATGTTGCAAATGAGTATACCCCCTCTGAGCAAAATTTGTTTCTGCTTCTAAATTATGACCATCACAAAAAAGAAAACAAAATTGACAGGTATTGGGATGGTAGGTATGCCATCCCACCAAGTTACGCCTTGGTGGAGGCATGCCCCATACCTATACAGCACCGAGAGTTTGGCACTTTTCAGGGTTCCCCACAGAAATAACCACAACAGCCACAGACACTCAGCCATTAAAAACATTAAATTCTGTACATTCTGACCCCATTTCAACAGACAGATGTCGATAAACACCTTCACATGTCCACACAATAAAGCCCCAAACTAAGGGGATTTTACGTTTTCTCCTTCTTCTTCTTCATCTTCTCATTCTTATTTTTCCTGCCGCCTATCCCACTAATAACATGTCTCCCCATTGGACATTTTACAGACACCCGCCAAATCTTCACCTACACGACCCTATGAAAAACTCGCATACACACGCAAAATACCCATACCTTTTTACTCTGAAACATTTTGAGTACAAACAGCTAGCCCGCCTGTGGCCTAGTGGGTAAGGTTACAGGTTTGGGAACACAGGGTTGGAAGTTCAAGCCCAGCTAGGAATGTGTTTCTTTAACCTGCTTTTACCCTCACTAATAATTGTCTACTACTTCTCAATTATTGCTTTTGCACCATATCTACCAGCCGTTCCCCAAACTGTATTATGACGTACCATCTGCACGTTCAATTGTTAACCGGCTACAATATTGCAAAGCCATATGGATTCAACGGGAGCTCTTCTGTGCTAACTCGCCTGTGTTCTTCTTTAAAACCACGGACAGGTTTGCTAATGATATTTCACGCATTGCATATCTATGTCATGGTGCTGCCCTAACAAAGTGACAGACTGGTAAACCTCCGGTTGAACGATTGAATCCCGCCTCGTTCTCAGGCAGATAATTTCCTCTTTTACACTAACGTTCTCTTACGCTTATATTTTCTTTACCAAAACTCACTCATGGCCACCCATATGCATTTCATGATGGCAAATGTAATACTTTTATCAAAAGGTTACACCAGTTCACAGCTGTGCCATTTCTACTAACTACATTTCTTCACTTGGCTACTGTACAAAACCTTCTTATCAGCAAACGCCACATTTCTACATCATGTTACCTCGCCCTGTTCTCTATCCAGCCACATACAAACAATTACTATGTATGTACGTTCTGCAACTACCCATTAAAATATTACATTTAAAAACATGATTCAGTACTAGTACTGAACATGAAAAAAACATAGCAGTGCAATAGATTTCACGTGTTACTTAACCCCCCACTTTAACAGCTGGCACTTTATAGCGACTGTTATATATACCGTTCGATAAGGAATATAAGCTCGCTCATGGTCACTCCATTTACTTCGCACTATACTCCGTGATCATGTCAACTTTCACCTACATGCCCATTCTGCTAAAAACATATTGTTTCAACTCCGAAATTTAATAATTTCACCCTAATTTCTCTCACACTGTTGTTATTTTCTCATATGCAAAACCTGCTGGGACATATGCGTCTGCTCCTATTCTCCACTATCATGTTTTCCGGTTCTAGTTTAGCAAAACAGCGAAGAGGATTCCTACCTGCAGATAAGCCTATCAAAATGCCTTATAAACCTTACAAACACTAAAAGTGCATCTCCACGAAATAACAGACAACGGAGCAGGACAGAAGGCTACACAAGTTGCGACCTAGAGAGTTATAATTCTACGGGCTTGCTGATTCTTTTGTCAGTTGGATGGACGTGAGTACATACACTAGCCATATTTCACATGCATCTCTGATACGTTTTACACTTATACGCCACCGCACCCTTTGTCACAGCCACTGTTTTACATAGATAGCAAACCGAAACTGCTAAACAGTACACGCTCATCAGACTGTACAAATTCACACAAGGATAGCCATAATCCACAAACGTTTCTTACAGGGTCACTTCGCATTTCTCACTCTCATAATAAAACTCTTTGCAAGAAGAAATGATATCTCATAAAAAAACACGTTTACAACAAAAATGCCAAGTTACTCAAAAGTATTGACATCAAAATGACGCCAAGTTATGGAATGGAATGGAATGTGATGGTGAAGGGCTACTGGATCTCAAGGAGCTTGACAGTGATGAACTGCCTTCTGGGGACTGGAGTAGGGGGGTAGCACAACTTATGGCATCTGGCAATGAAAACAAAAATCTATCATTATGAATATTGACTAAAATTATGCCATAATTAATTAGATAAAACAATAAGCTTTTTAATACACTCTTTAATTTGGTAGTGAAGTAGTAAATATACAGTACCTGCTCATTTCCATGCATTTAAAAGTTTTCTGCACTGAATTGGTCGAATAACCTCTGCAATTTCCTGTTCTCTTATGTACTGCAAGTCATCTTTGCTTTCCACTCCCTGGTGTAAGATCGTTTCTTCTGGCACACTTGGCAGGACAGAAATGACTGCGTCCTTGATGCTCTCACTTATATCAGACATTCTGAAGGAAAGGAGTGGCGAAGGGCTATTAGAGACAGACCAAACATGTTGTACACAGGCAAAGGGTAATAGTCAAGCAGGCTTGCATGTTCGAGGCAGAAATAATTTGAAATGGGGTTCTCTGAGCCCATCTTTAGGCAGTAAATCCCCTGATCAAAAAGGAAATCAGACTGGCATTTCTCTGTGACAAAGTAAACACAACTGTTGCAAACAAGAATCAGTTCTATCTTGCCAAAGACTAGTCCCTCATCATTCTTCTCAAAGACAACACACGTGGCTTTTTTTGTAGCTTGTGCCTTTAACGGTGACATTGTGTACAGCCACAGAGCTACGTAGCTGGAGGCCTAAATAATCAACAGATCACAAATTCTTGAAGTTGTGTAATTTGCGAGCACACTGTTTAAAAAGTGTGTTTACTCTCAAACCTAAGGGTCCAAGAGCGAATAAGAGGCCCAAAGCAAAGTATCAGTTCAGGATAGTCACGTATATGATGACTGTAACCCACCTAAAGGGTCACTTAGCAGTAGGTAAATATTTTCAGGTTAAAGCTAGGTTCGTAAGGAGAGGTTATGAATGAAGAGATGGACACAATGAACAACCGGAGCCAGAAAGTAAGTGCAAAATGGTTAGAACTGTATTAAAGAAAACGTAATGACAATATGTAAAGCTTATCACATTCAAACACATTCATTTGTCTTCATATCAATGTCCAGAGTGTTGTAACTGTATTCACTGTCCATTCAGTTCTGAATGTCTTCTGTTCAGTCTGGTTCAGTTCAATTGGTCAAGTTCAATTTAGTTAGTTTCAAGTCAGTATTGTTGGTTGGGTGTACCCTTTTTACAAAAAATAAAGTATCAAATAAAATTGTGTAATTTCTCAATCACAATCCTACCACACCAGAGTGGGGTTGGGAGAAACAAGGGGTATCAGGGGGTTCTTCCTCAATGGATGAAGATGAATCAAGTTGATCAAGCTGGTCGGCTCGCCATCTCCCTCGTCAGGGAGAGAATCCTAGGTTCACAGGTTTCTTCTCAGGTATCCAAAAAACCCAGCCTGTATGACAACAGGCTATTATAACAACTGAATACTTTTCTCAATCTTAGTTTTTTTCTTTAAGGCATCATTGTAACCTCAAAAGTGTAAAAGTGTTACTAATAAACCAAATAGTACACTTTATAAATGTTCAACTGTACAGTTTCATTTTATCAAATATTCTATCACTCTTTAACCATTAATCATGAATTATGAGCAAGGTATTTTCCATGTAACTATAGCAAATAATTTTTTAAACCATGAACTCAATATAAATACATGGCAATAAACCTTTAACAATCAAGTAAATCATTAGTTGATTGTAAAATCATTTAAATGCATGTGAACTAACCCTCTTTCACTGTCATGCACAATAGAAGATATGGCTACATCATATACCCAAATGTAGCGCACTTGCTAAGCGCTAGTGCATGGTTTCTAACAGTACTGCATTAGCTAACTTCATTTAAGTGCATAGGCTCAACTAATATTACATTACATTACATTACAGGCATTTAGCAGACGCTCTTATCCAGAGCGACTTACACAACTTTTTACATATCACTTTACATTGTATCCATTTATACAGCTGGATATATACTGAAGCAATGCAGGTTAAGTACCTTGCTCAAGGGTACAACGGCAGTGTCCTTACCCGGGACTCGAACCTACGACCTTTCGGTTACAAGCGCAGTTCCTTACCCACTGTGCCACACTCCGTCCTAATATAATAATAATAATTAATAATAACTAATAATAGCCACCTTGAATGAGCTATAGCCTACTTAAAATTAACACAAGGTTATTACATGGCACATTCATACACATGTTACATAGCACATTCATACACGTATGATACAATAACAGTGCCATTCACGCTTTCAAATAGCAACATTCAACTTTATATGAGAGAAACTCAATAGCTATACATACCACGTGTGGCTAATGCTATTTTCAAGGAAACACGGAGTTAATAACACACGTGTTGCTGCTACAATGGCGATATTTTAGCTAAATTTCAAATTTAAACTCGCTGAAATCCCAAAGGAAGAAACTGAAGTGTGCAAACTGAAAAATATTAAACGCCACGTGTGGCTAATGCTATTTTCAAGGAAACACAGAGTCAATAGCACACGTGTTGCTGCTACAGTTACGATACTTTAGCAAATTTAACATTTAACTTACCAAGATCCCAAGGAAAGAGATTGAAGTGTGCGATCTGGAAAATATTTGGTCCGTGGGTCATTTACGGAGCTACTCTTTAGGTTTACTGCTTAAATTAACGATTATGATTTTTTACTTCTAATCGTCTTTTTCTTTCTCCCGTTCTCCCCTCTTGCTGTGCGACAAACAGTCTCAACCAAGTCCCTGGGAGTGGGCGGGGCTAACTATTTTCCAGAATGATCTTAAGACATTACTGCCTGTTACAGCCAATAAAACTAATTAGGAACGCAAAACAAGTCCTCCTAACAGTTAGGTAGGGAGCCTCCCTTTTCTTAAAGCTACAGGACTCTTTTAAAACGTTGCTATTTTTCTAACGGGTTACATGATGTTTCGGCTTAAGTGGGTGATTAGGAAAACAATACTGTCGACTCGGCAAATACTCCTCAATAAGGACTTTCAAGTAGGCCATCTAACTAGTTGCAATGGCAGGAGCAAAAACAATTTCAACGTTTTGCCTTAGCAGCAACACAAATTGCCAAACTTCATTTTCAACTGGATTTTAAATTTTGTCCCCAATCAAGAGAGGCAGAAGTCTAAGGAAACACCAATTCTGGACAGCATGTCCACTCAATTTCTCACTTCCTGGATTCATTTCGCATGGCTTATTGCTGGCGTCATCGCCGAGGTACCTGAAGTGATTAAGCTGTCCATTCAGTTCTCTATACGTGAAGAATTTCTGATTTGTGACAAAATGACTTAGGTATAGAGCGAAGTCATATGCGACGATACCCTCAAATAAGTCATGGCCCAGACAAGGAGGCAGACCAAGTTGGCACACATGGAAGTGGGTTAATTTGATAAATTTGGAATCAAATCAAATTTAATTCCCAGTGACAGTTTTGATGTACTTACGTTATGCTGCATGCAGTGCTGCACGCTGTCTTTGTATGATGCAATTGTTTTCTTTTCACCTGTTGTGAAGGGAGATGACAAAAATTGAGCATAGCCAACAGTACATAATAGAGCCCGACCGATGCCAGATTTTTGGGTCCGGTGCCAATCCCGATTTTGGAGAGTCCTAGCCCACCGATTACCGATGTTTTGACCGATATTTTGTCAAAAAGTGCAACATTTTCAAATCAATTTGAAAAACTTATATTTTATTAAAGTTTCTATATTTAAGAACATTAAACTTATAAGCAAACAAAAAAAAAATTAAAATAAACACACAAAACTTTTTAGATAAAAAAAGTAAAAGATGATATTAAATTAAATATACATATTAACACTATATTTAAGTGTGTGAAATCAAAATAACTCCACACCTTGCTTTTACTCCTTTCTTTTCCAACATCTATAAAAAAATGAATGTAAAAAATCCCTTTTCCAGTTTCAAACATGTATTTTTATGATTATTATTATTATTATTGTTGTTATTATTAATTTGTTATTATTATTTCTTAGTATCTATTCTCAGTACATTAATTATATTTTCTTATTTTATTCCTACTAAGACTATCAAACGAGCTTCCCTGTCCATAAGAATTAGACGGTGAAAATAACTACAATGCGCTCTGACGCG
>NC_057948.1:314784-484784 GCF_018555375.3 Anguilla rostrata
TACCTCCTGAGGTGGGTGGTGCCACCACTGGATAGGAGACATGGCAGCACCTCAGCAGTCCAGTGCTACCACAGAGCGCACCAAATGCCCATCCCCACAGGTAAATCACCTGGGCTAAAACACACACAGCCCTGCCCTTTACCTGGACCAACCCATTCTCACAGGTAGAGCACCTGGGCTAAAAAAACCATAGCCCCACCCTTTACCTGAACCAACCTATTCCCACAGGTAGAGCACCTGGGATAAAAGACCCACAGCCCCACCCCTTACCTGAACCAACCCATTCCCACAGGTAGAGCACTTGGGCTTTATACACCCACAGCCCCGCCCTTTACCTGGACCAACCCATTCCCACAGGTAGAGCACCTGAGCTCTATACACCCACTACCCTGCCCTTTACCTGGACAAGCCCATTCCCACAGGTAGAGCACCTGGGCTTCCAATATGCATAAGTTTCGATATGCAGGAGGTACTGCGCTGGAGCAACTGACACGGGCACGAGTTCCGATACACAAGAGGTACTGCGCTGGAGTAACTGACACGGGCACAAGTTTCGATACGCAGGAGGTACTGCGCTGGAGTAACTGACACACGCACAAGTTTCGATACGCAGGAGGTACTGCGCTGGAGCAACTGACACGGGCACGAGTTCCGATACACAGGAGGTACTGCGCTGGAGTAACTGACACGGGCACAAGTTCCGATACACAGGTGGTACTGCGCTGGAGTAACTGACACGGGCACGAGTTCCGATACACAGGAGGTACTGCGCTGGAGTAACTGACACGGGCACAAGTTTCGATACGCAGGAGGTAAATGGTAAATGGTAAATGGACTGCATTTATATAGCGCTTTTATCCAAAGCGCTTTACAGTTGATGCCTCTCATTTGCCAGAGCAGTTAGGGGTTAGGTGTCTTGCTCAAGGACACTTCGACATGCCCAGGGCGGGGTTTGAACCGGCAACCCTCCGGCTGCCAGACAATCAGTCTTACCTCAGGAGGTACTGTGCTGGAGTAACTGACACGGGCACGAGTTCCGATACACAGGACGTACTGCGCTGGAGTAACTGACACGGGCACGAGTTCCGATACACAGGACGTACTGCGCTGGAGTAACTGACACGGGCACGAGTTCCGATACACAGGAGGAACACACACACAAACACAAGATTTTTTTAAAAAGTTACAATCTTGAAGATTTCTGTTTCGTTCTCTTTGGCAGCACCAATGGCGAGAAGCGGTAATTGCAGGTGTGTTTTTGGACCTCACTTCCCAGAGATCTATTCTGATCATTATAATATACTGATGAACTTGATGGCAATGTAAATAACGGTAACGTTAAGGCCAGTTCAGATCAATGATTCGCAACGAAACGAAAAAGTTTTAGAATGTTGCAGAGAAAATTGCACCGGTGTGAACTGGTTAGTTGCAGAGCGTCTGAAGTAGTTGCCTGGGGTCTCAAAAGACCCACTTTGTCAAATCGCCAAGTGCAGTTTGAGAATGTTTATAATCAGACATCTTGGAATTTTGCAAGTTGCACCCAGTCTCGTTGCGAATCATTGATCTGAACTGACCTTTAGTTAGCTACATTGCAACAAGGTAGCATTGCATTTGAGAGACTGTTTGCAAGGTCGGTATCGGTCGGTAGCGATAGCTAGTGTTTTTTCTAATTGTTAGCTGACATTAGATTGTGTTAATTACATTAGCTAGCTAGCTAGTTAGCTAACGCAATGTTACCTGATATGAGAGATTGGATACTGTGCGCAATGTTGTCTGAACTAATGTTACCTTTCTTGACATGGTCCGGTAGCTAGCGTTAGCTGTGCAAATAGCTATGTAATTTAGTAACGTTACATTGTCATCAAATGTAATATGAAATCTACATCAACAAATAATATGACCTCTCATGTTACACAAATACTTTTTAGGGTTCCATAACCCCCCCCGCCCCCTTTCTGTGTTATTGTAACACCAGCAGACACCGGAAAAAACAGTATGCCGCTCACACACAAGTGAGTTGAAGAGCGAGCCTGTTGTGTTAGCTCCGCCTACCCTCTCTGGCGGACCAACCACTGATGGGTGATGGAAAACGCGTTACTAACTATGCACCGCTTATTTTTTTCCCGGGATTTTTTTCCCGGGAATGTCGCCACAGACACCCCGTCAAAAGATACCTGCCACCGGGCCTACCAACTTTTCTGGGGGAAACCCTGTAGGGCACCTACTTTGTTCACATTAGAGGTAATGTTAAAATAATCGATTAGAAACTGATGTTTTTCAGCTTTAATTCACTATATCAGAATTCCAGTGGGTCAAAAGTTTACCTATACCAAGTTGGCTGTCTCTTTAAACAATCTGGAAGATTCCAGAAATTTATGTAATAAATTTTTTGAAGCTTCTGGTTGGCAAATTGTCATAATTAGGAGTTAACTGGGAGTTAATTGGCACCTGTGGCTGTATTTAATGGCCTACCTTCAGAGCCACTGCCTTTTTGCCCATGATACCAATTGGAAAATCCAAGCAACTCAGCTACGATCTCTGAAAAAAATTGTGGACCTCCAGAAGTCTGGTTCCTCCTTAGGTGCAATTTCCAAACAAATGAAGATACCACGAGCATCTATACAAACAATTGTATGCAAATATAAAAATCTTGGGACCACATAGACACTGCATTGTTCAGGAAGGAGGCACAAATTAACTCCCAGGGCTGAACAAACTTGGGTCCGAAAGGTCCAACTGAACCCCAAGACAACAACAAAGGAACTATTGTAAGAGTTGGAGGCATCAGGTACCAAAGTGTCTATAATCACCATTAAGAGGATCTTACATCACCATACCCTGAAAGGCTGTCACACAAGGAAGAAGCCCCTACTCCAAGACCGACATAAAACAGCCAGAATGAAGTTCACAGGTGATCACCAGGGCCTCATTTATAAAAATGTTCTCAGATTTATTTGTGAACTTAGTCTTAAGATAATTTCTGACTGTGTGCTTACGTTTGATTCATAAAAGATACTGAGCATAAAAAACCTTGCTTATGCAAGATCTGAGAAGCCCATTTGTAACTTACACACCTATGATCTATAAATCTCAAATTAACTTAAAACTGACGACACCTGAACGTGCCTTACAATCAGCGATTTCCCCTTATATAATGCTAGTACAGAATGAGGGTTTAGTCAGGAATAACCATGGACCAAAAGAAGACGAGATCACGGCGATGGTAGAGGAGATTGAAGACAGGCAACACATATTATTCGGTGGACTAAATAGTGGGTTGGCAAACAAAGCCAAACAGGTAGATTGGTAGTGTGTTGCTGCTGCAGTAAACAAATTGTTCATAAAGCTAATGCAAAGTTCACCACAGGCTTGGGCGCATATGCGTCCCAAACTGCAATACCTCTACATAGCCAGCAGGAAAATCACGTCAAGTCTAGACTTTGCGTAGAGATAAGATCATTTCCACATCAAAGTAAGGTTTTATAAATAACTACTTACACATGATTTTCTGGTGTAAGTCATACTTATAATTAAAATTGATCCTAAGTCTGTTTTATAAATGAGTCTTTTGGAGGAGTGTTCTCTGGTCAGTTCTCTGTGGA
Organism: Anguilla rostrata; assembly: GCF_018555375.3. Lineage (NCBI taxonomy): Eukaryota > Metazoa > Chordata > Actinopteri > Anguilliformes > Anguillidae > Anguilla > Anguilla rostrata. The sequence continues at coordinate 318,387 of NC_057948.1, forward strand.
CTGAACTGAAAAAGCGTGTCTGAACAAGGAGGCCCACACACCTGACTGAGTTACACCAGTTCTGTCAGGAGGAATGGGCAAAAATTCCAGCAAATACTAAAGTGTTTGTAAAGTTTTGACCCACTGAAAATATATAGTACATGATATAGTACAAACAAGCTGAAATAAATCTGTCTCTTAGTTATTTTGATATGACTCTTGGAAATAGTTACCCTGATTGACTTAACACAGGAAATGTATGGTAACATGAAATGGGTAGAGTTGTGAAAAACTGAGTTTGAATGTCTTTAGCCTAGGTGTATGTAAAATTTTGGCCTCAACTGCATCTACAATCTATTACTTTCAATTGCGAACACCTGCTCAATATGTGATGTTCTGTGCAAGGACCCACACGCAGACCAGGGAAATCCAAAAAACGTTGTCTTTATTCAGTCCGAGGTTCAAAGCCAGGTAATCAGAGAGAGTACGGTGCCGAATCGAGTTTCCAAAAGAATAGTGAAAAAACAGGCAAAAAATCAAAAACCAGGAGATCAGAGCAGTGAAGGTACAAAGGGACAGGCAAAAGAGAAGTCAAGGCAAAGCGAAGGTCAAACCAGAAGCAAACAAAACCAAAAGGGGCAGGCAAACTCAAAGTCGTACAAAGGGGTGTCTCAGGAATCTCGATATACAAAGGCTTACTAACAATCGGCACAATGAATTCGATCAACGTTCTGACACTGAACAGGTGGAAAAGACTGACATTTATACACTGGGGAAGATAACAATCAAGGAGGGGTTAAGTGAGTGAGGGAGGAGTAACAAACAACATCCAGGTGAAGAACATTAGGAAAACTAATTAAATGACAGGGGACTGACAAAACGCGGACTGGAATCACATAGACCACAATGATAATAGACGGCCTGGGTTGAGCAGGTACAAACGCGTGCAGAGAGAGAGAGGTGCAGTCAGAGCAAGAGACAGGTGCAGGCAATTGCAGAACTCAGCGTTAGAGCAGGCTAGAAAGAAAAGGGGCGGAGCTACAGCGCAGCATGGAAAAGGAGAGACTGGTTAATGTATTAGTATAGTGATCTAAACTATCAAAAACCCAAAACTAGTGTGTGTTAGTCCATTAGTAATATTCACATGTTAGTATATTAATGAGGTTAGTACTTTACAATCTATAAGTTAGTAAGGATTAGTAGAAATTAGTAAAACTAGAAATAAGTAGGAAGTAAGTAAAAACGAGACTGGAAGGAAGGGGGGGAAACCACGAAAACCCGGAACCACCCGAATAGTGAAATCACACAAGTACAGGGGAGTGAAGCAGCTCAGGGAACACAGACACAGAGACAGTACTGGGGAGACAAGTGACCGGGACTTACAGACTACAACACAATAGACATTCATTTGATGGTTGTATCTGTGTAACTGCTGCCAAACACTTGGACACACGTAGCACAGTATATTTTTATGTTAAACTCAGGTGTTTTCAAACAATAAATATTATGTTTCCAATCAGCTTTTATTTCTGCATGTCACTCACAAGCAGGAAACCTATGCAAGTCTGTATTGAGGATTTCATATTTCCTGAAATGACGATGAATATTCTGCACAAACAATCTGGCTTGTCTTTGCTGACATGGGTTGAAAATGGAAAATAACTACTGTTGTTTGTGTTCATAGAATGTATTCCTGGTTTTGACACTGATGACGTCGGAAATCATACCGTAATACTCATACCACACTGGACAATGTTTTTTTCAGATGGAGTTGAGACACTGGTAAATGTTTGCTGCCTATGCTCAGCAGGAACTCACACTATCTACTCACTGTTGAACAGCAGATGAACCTTCTGTCTGCCATATTAGGTAAGACACTGTATTTGCCTTCAGGTCCTGTAGGAGCATGACCTCAAGAAACTGTTGAATGTAAATCTCATTTAGTATAGGTTAATGTGAGTGCAGGCACTACCTGCCAGATTATTTTCACGTTTTAGTGACATTTATCATAAATGGAACCAAATTCAGCTGTGCACTCTCATTACATACAAACCCAGCCTGGACCAGCATGTGCACTAAAATAATTTACATCACAAATCACTGCCATAAAAGTTTCAGTTTGGTGTGCTTCACAGATAACTTCGAACAGCTTAGAAAATTCACAGCCCCTGAACATTAATTAAAAATCTCCAGTGCACTTTGTGGAAGCATCCATCCTCCATGTTTATACAGAACATTTAAACACCCATTTTGCCCTCACACTGGGCAGGAACGGAAGAACAGAGGTTCAGCCCAGACAGGAAACTGCCCTCCTCCCTACCTCGATCAGGAAGTCTCCGGTCCTCAGTCCCGCCTGCCAGGCCACTCCACCCTCGTCAACGGACTCCAGGTACTGCAGAGCGGGGAACACTGGGGTAGGCGTGAACTCCTCGATGGGTGTGTTGGCTGGGGGGGGGGAGCAGGAGGGAGGGGGTGTTCAAGCAAAAGATGAAAGGTAGAATCACACAATTAATGTCTGCAATCTTCATAGCAACACCTGTGCCTTCTTACAGCAGTAAAAACGGTCCCAAAGTGGATGCATCTGTGAAAGAGTTGCTAAGGGACCACACGGCTCTGCTGTCTAACACTCTGATGACCTGGCAGTGGCTGGTCAGTAAGACAGAAAGGGGTGCAGTGAAGTCTCTGGGTGTGTAAAATGGCCACAAAACCCATTAGGCCAAACTGCGTAAAGCACTGTATGGACACAATCATGTAAAAACCAACCAGAGCTCAGTGTTCATCAAACATTAATGTTGTGGGTAAAACACCCATAGGAATACAGGACATGTGGCTCTCTATGGGAGAATGTGTACCCTACACCCATAGGAATACCGGACGTGTGCCTCTATATGGGATGACGTGTACCCTACACCCATAGGAATACAGGACGTGTGTCTCTATAAGGGACAACGTGTACCCTACCCCCATAGGAATACAGGACATGTCCTTCTCTATAGGAGAACGTGTACCCTACGCCCATAAGAATACAGCATGTGTGCCTCTGTAAGGGAGGCCATGTAACCTACACCCATAAGAATGCAGGAGATGTCCCTCTCTATGGGAGACCATATACCCTATACCCGAAAACAGGACGTGTGCCTCTCTAAGGGAGAATGTGTACCCTACACCCATAGGAATATAGGACATGTCCCCCTCTGTGGGAGACTATGTACCCTATACCCATAGAAATACAGGACATGTCCCTCTCTAAGGGAATGTGGGGGGTATGTGAGCATTGGGGGTATGTGAGTGGGGGATATGTGAGGAGGGGGATACGTGAGTGGGGGTATGTGAGTGGCGGGTATGTGAGCAGGGGTATATGTGTGGGGGCTATATGAGCGGGGGTGAGTGATGGGGTAGTACAGGAGTGTGAGGGTGAAGGTGAGTGATGGGGCAGTACAGAAGTGTCAGGGTGGAGGTGAGTGATGGGGTAGCACAGGAGTGTGAGGGTGGAGGTGAGTGATGGGATATTACAGGAGTGTCAGGGTACAGGTGAGTGATGGGGTAGTACAGGAGTGTCAGGGTGGAGGTGAGTGATGGGGTAGTACAGGAGTGTCAGGGTGAAGATGAGTGATCAGGAAGTACAGCAGTGTCAGGGTGGAGGTGAGTGATGGGGTAGTACAGGAGTGTCAGGGTGGAGGTGAGTGATGGGGTAGCACACAAGTGTGAAGGTGGAGTTGAGTGATGGGGTAGTACAGGAGTGTGAGAATGGAGGTGAGTGATGGGGTAGTACAGGAGTGTGAGGGTGGAGCTGAGTGATGGGGTAGTACAGGAGTGTGAGGGTGGAGGTGAGTGATGGGGTAGTACAGGAGTGTGAGGGTGGAGCTGAGTGATGGGGTAGTACAGGAGTGTCAGGGTGGAGGTGAGTGATGGGGTAGTACAGGAGTGTCAGGGTGGAGGTGAGTGATGGGGTAGTACAGGAGTGTGAGGGTGGAGGTGAGTGATGGGATATTACAGGAGTGTCAGGGTGAAGGTGAGTGATGAGGGAGTATGGCAGTGTCAGGTTGAAGGTGAATGATGGGGTAGTACGGGAGTGTGAAGGTGGAGGTGAGTGGTAGGGTAGTACAGAAGTGTTAGGTTGGAAGTGAGTGATGGGGTAGTACAGGGGTGTGAGGGTGGAGGTGAGTGATGGGGTAGCACAGGAGTGTGAGGGTGGAGGTGAGTGATGGGGGAGTATGGCAGTGTCAGAGTGAAGGTGGAGGTGAGTGATGAGGTAGTACAGGAGTGTGAGAATGGAGGTGAGTGATGGGGTAGTACAGGAGTGTCAGGGTGAAGATAAGTGATGAGGAAGTACAGCAGTGTCAGGGTGGAGGTGAGTGATGGGGTAGTACAGGAGTGTCAGGGTGGAGGTGAGTGATGGGGTAGTACAGGAGTGTGAGGGTGGAGTTGAGTGATGGGGTAGTACAGGAGTGTGAGAATGGAGGTGAGTGACGGGGTAGTACAGGAGTGTGAGGGTGGAGCTGAGTGATGGGGTAGTACAGGAGTGTGAGGGTGGAGCTGAGTGATGGGGTAGTACAGGAGTGTGAGGGTGGAGGTGAGTGATGGGGGAGTATGGCAGTGTCAGAGTGAAGGTGGAGGTGAGTGATGAGGTAGTGCAGGAGTGTGAGAATGGAGGTGAGTGATGGGGTAGTACAGGAGTGTCAGGGTGAAGATGAGTGATCAGGAAGTACAGCAGTGTCAGGGTGGAGGTGAGTGATGGGGTAGTACAGGAGTGTCAGTGTGGGGGTGAGTGATGTGGTAGTACGGGAGTGTCAGGGTGGGGGTGAGTGATGGGGTAGTACAGGAGTGTGAGGGTGGAGGTGAGTGATGGGGTAGTACAGGAGTGTCAGGGTGAGTGAGTGATAGGAGTACAGAGGTCAGGTGAGTGAGTGATGGGGTAGTACAGGAGTGTCAGTGTGGGGGTGAGTGATGGGTAGTAAGTGTAGGAGTGTGGTGTACAGGAGTGTGGTGAGGTGAGTGATGGGGTAGTAGAGGGGTGTCAGGGTGGAGGTGAGTGATGAGGTGGTACAGGAGTGTGACGGTGGGGCTGAGTGATGAAGTACTACAGGAGTGTCAGTGTGGGGGTGAGTGATGGGGTAGTAGAGGGGTGTCAGGGTGGAGGTCAATCATGGGGTAATACAGGAGTGCCAGGGTGCAGGTGAGTGATGGGGTAGTACAGGACTGTCAGTGTGGGGGTCAGTGATGGGGTAGTAGAGGAGTGTCAGGGTGGGGGTGAGTGATGGGGTAGTACAGGAGTGTAGTGTGGGGGTGAGTGATGGGGCAGCAGAGGGGTGTCAGGGTGGAGGTGAGTGATGGGGTAGTACAGCAGTGTGAAGGTGGAGTTGAGTGATGGGGTAGTACAGGAGTGTCAGTTTGGGGTTGAGTGATGGGTTAGTAGAGGGGTGTCAGGGTGGAGGTGAGTGATGGGGTAGTAGAGGGGTGTCAGGGTGGAGGTGAGTGATGGGGTAGTACACGAGTGTGAGGGTGGAGGTGAGGGATGGGGTAGTACAGGAGTGTCAGGGTGGAGGTGAGTGATGAGGTAGTACAGGAGTTTCAGGGTGCAGGTGAGTGATAGGATAGTGCAGGAGTGTCAGGGTAGGGGTGAGTGATGAAGTAGCACAGGAGTGTCAGGGTATAGGTGAGTGATGAGGTAGTACAGGAGTGTCAGGGTATAGGTGAGTGATGAGGTAGTACAGGAGTGTCAGGGAGGAGGTGAGTGATGTTGTAGTACAGGAGTGTGAGGTTGGAGGTGAGTGATGGGGTAGTAGAGATGCGTAAGGGTGGAGGTGAGGGATGAGGTAGTACAGGAGTGTCAGGGTGGAGGTGAGTGATGGGGTAGTACAGGAGTGTGAGGGTGGAGGTGAAGGATGGGGTAGTACAGGAGTGTCAGGGTAGGGGTGAGTGATGAAGTAGCACAGGAGTGTCAGGGTGGAGGTGAGTGATGAGGTAGTACATCAGTGTCAGGGTGGAGGTGAATCAAAGGGTGTAATACAGGAGTGTCAGAGTGCAAGTGAGTGATGAAGTAGCACAGGAGTGTCAGGGTGTAGGTGCGTGATGAGGTAGCACAGGAGTGTCAGGGTGCAGGTGAGTGATGGGGTAGTACAGGAGTGTGAGGGTGGAGGTGAGTGATGGGCTAGAACAGGGTCAGGGTAGAGGTGAGTGATGGGGTAGTACAGGGGTGTGAGGGTGGAGGTGAGTGATGGGGTAGCACAGGAGTGTGAGGGTGGACGTGTGTGATAGGGTAGTACGGGACAGTCAGGGTAGAGGTGGGGTTTGTGCTCTGTCAAAACTGTGCCTTAGATCTTTAGCACCAGAAACAAATGTAAACAAATAGCCAGCGGGATGCTATAACAACCAGAGGAGATAGGAGGTTGATTAAGGCGAGCATTCTCAAATACACACATGCTCATATGCACATGCACACCGGCACACACACTCACACACAAACTGCACAGCAGACGGGTCTGCTTCTCCTACCTTTGGCCCCTCGCAGCACAAACCCGAATCCCTCATTGTCCCGCTTCTGCATAACCACCGTCTTCTCGTCAATAACGCAGTCACTGTGGAGAAAATTCCGCGCATAACGCCCGTTATTACACCCCATCATCCTCATCATGGCCACTGCCGCTCGACTGGAGTGGAGGTTCATCATGATAGGCACCGAGTGACTGGGGAATTGATTCAAATGAACAGTGAGAAAACGCCGCCAGCCTGAGAACGTCCTAAGAAAGACACCACCACTGCTACTGAAGACAGAGCTGTCACCGGGGAAATGACACGAAGAGGCCCGGGCCTGCGGGAGTCTGAGACGTTGAAGAGAAGCATTACCGACTAAATTAAAGATGAAACCAACGGGAAGAAACCGAGTAGCAAAACAGAATCCCGTGGAAAGGCGCCGGCACCTGAGGGAGTCACAGGCAGCATTAGCGCGCTCTCGAGCTGGCTGGAAGGCCGTGCGCGAACGGCTGAATGGAAGCGAGTCCTCCCGTCACCAGCTTGGTGGCGGAGCGACGTGGAAGGGAGAAATCTGTAGCGAACGGAACGGCATCTTCATTCATTAAATCTTTCGCAGCTACAGAAGCTGGTGCTTTAGGCTACCCGAGCCAAGGGCGCAATCTGAGAATGAATTACCAAAAGAAAAAAATCCGGTAATTATTAGCCGATGATCTTGTTGCTGTAGGATTACACTGTTTTTTTCTGATAAATGAACTTGTTCCATATCATTGCTTGTGATGATTCCATTAATCCATTATCTTCGACCCCTTTGCTCCAGTTCCAGTCACAGTTTTAGAAATTTTCAGAGAAACCTAGGTTCGGTTACAAATCTCTCTCTCTCGCTCTCTCTCTCTCCCTCTCTCTCTCTCGATTCACTTCTACACGCTGTTTGCAGCCCATATGATCGCTTTGACAGCCCACTCAGCTATTAGGGTGCATCTTGTATCAGCGTTAGAAGCCAAGCATTAGCCTAGTCTCCAGCGCTAAACATTTACATAACCCAACTAACCGAGGAACAGACGCGAAAAACTTAAGTGGAAAACTACCAGTAACCTGCCGCCACCAAATCTACGAGGTGATCACGGTATAATTTAACCATTCTTTCCGCGAAATCACTGCCAGTAAGCCTGTATTGCAACGCAAATACCTAGCCTATGTCCCCATGAGTATTGAACTATGCGGTAAATGTAACTGTAAAGGAATTAAACCGAGTATGGCAGCGGAATGTTCGGTGGCTAGGTTCTAATAGACAGCAATCCGCACATTATTTTTTATAGAGAATAATATTTGAACTAAAATGAAATTGAACAGTTCATCTGCGATGTAGAATCAGAATACAAACCAATACGACGTGACACAATCACACCATTTTAAACACATCCCCTAGCCTATATTAAATTTAAAGTGAATACAGACGGCTCACGGGGCTTACGGCAGCTAGCTGTGATCTACTTCTCACTCAAACATTCTCCGCGTTTAAGTGTGCAACAGGGAAAAACGTGCGCGTGGGAATTTGGGGCATGCTTCTGGCAATATCCCAATGCCGAAAAACCTGGACTGGAAAGGAAATGCATCATACAGCGCAGGACACAGCATAGCTGCATGCCGGGTTGCCGTAGTAACGCAATCTGTTTTTAGAGGACGCCATGGATTCGTCAGAGCAAGGTTATTAAAATCTCAGCCTGCTGATAACCGAATTCGATTATTAGGGGTTTTACGAAGTAGGGACCCTATTGTTTTTGTTAGTATTATTAGGGGTCCTACGAAGTAGGAACCCTATTGTTTTCGTTATTATTATTATTATTATTATTATTATTATTATTATTATTATTATTAGGGGTCCTACGTAGTAGGAAACCTATTGTGTCTGTTAGTATTATTATTATTATTATTATTATGGGTCCTATGAAGTAGGAACCCTATTGTTTTTGTTATTAGGGGTCCTACGAAGTAGGAACCCTATTGTTTTTGTTGTTATTATTATTATTATTATTATTATTATTATTAGTATTAGGGGTCCTACGAAGTATGAACCCTATTGTTTTTGTTAGTATTATTAGGGGTCCTATGAAGTAGGAACCCTATTGTTTTTGTTATTAGGGGTCCTACGAAGTAGGAACCCTATTGTTTTTGTTATTATTATTATTATTATTATTATTATTATTATTATTTTCCTGGAAATGGTCAAATAACTCAAAACAACCTTGACCAAAAATGATATAAATTGCCAGGTCGAAACTAGAGACCATGAGTAACTATGCCAGTAGGAATTACCACGATTCGTCCATAGGTGGCGCTATAGTAACCGATTCAAAAAGCAAGTTTCACAATGCTGGCATTTCCACCCCGTTTGATGAAAATTCATGAAACCAGGTGTACTTGTGTCATTCCTCATGAGGAACAAATATGTCTCAAGAACCCATAAAGTCCGCCATGATGGAAAATTTCTTCTAATAAACTGTAAGTCGGGTTGGTCCAAAATAGCCCATGAACGTGTATGGTGCATGTCTCCCTATAGGGTGTTAACAGCTAAGAGATCCATTCTAAGATGGCGGAGAAACTGGTATTTTAAAAAAAAAGAAAAATTTGGCCACATATTTCAAATGCTAATAAGTTTCTACAACAATAATCTAGGGACTTGAAACGGACTCGGCATGAAGAGGGCACTACCATGTTGTACCATGTCGATGAAGTTGCAGATATCTCAGCAACAAAAAAAGGAAATTTTGGCAGGAAGCTAACGCCAATATAACGCTTTAAAACTCATCTTCTGATGAACGCTTTACCTGATTCCATCACCATCACACATGTGTACTCTTGGGTATTCTCTCCATCAAGGGTGATAAGGAAAAGTTGTTTCATTAAAAATTGGGTGATTTGTGGCGTGACAAAGTTAGCACTTTATGCTAATGCACATTCATATTTCGAAGTAATGTTTCTCATGAACCGAAAGTTGGATCGTTTCACGCACGGGTATGTAGATCGTCCAAACTTTTGAAATCTATGCTGCTTTGACTCTTTTCTCCTTCGCCTTGTATTTACCCAGATTGGACATGTTCGTAGGGTCCCGCATTGCTGCTTGCAGCTATATTTATTATTATTATTATTATTATTATTATTATTATTATTATTATTATTATGTAACCTGCTACATTGTTTGTGGTTCAGCCACCCCTCTCATTCACCTGTAGATTGTACTATATTAAACTTGCTTCAGTGTCACGCACATGCAGCCTCAGAATATTCGTCCCTCTGGCATTTACACAGACCGACATTGAGTCCTCATCCTAACGACTGCCACACTCTATTTACTAACAAATTGTCTCTGAAAGTTTGCCCCGGCCCTCACGATAGATTCATGGAAACCTTCTGTATATTAAAACATACGATAGCCAACTTATTAATGTTTGAAGCGCCAACAGCAATACTGTTGCAGAAACGTAGAATTAGTAGAAGTAAATTATGCAGTTCTAAATCGACTCAGCATGCACATGGTCCCTACTGGAAATTCTAAGGTGGTAGCCTACTATGGGTTTGCATATAATCATCAGACTTGCTTTAAAACTTGTGCTGTGTCTAGTAGCCTATCATTTAATAGTGTTTTGGAAAAATATGTTTTAAATCATATTTCTGTAAACACAAATATATAGTGTATATATACATTTTGCTAAAACATGATAAATTTAAGGTGAAAATAGCAGCACCTAGCTCGCTCGCTTCTTGTATAATTCAAGCTTGAATTCAAAGGAAAAAAAGTTTGAAATTTTGAAAGTCTGCACGTAGCTGACCCCAGCCCACCTGCAGATGTATAAAGGCTTGTTCAAACTCAATAAATCATCAAAATAGCAAATTTGAGTTGAAGTCAGATTAAACATCCAAATCCTGAAAATAGACTAGTGAACACAATTTCTGAGCATAGTGCATTTTTATACTTGTACTTCCATGTTTTTGAATTTGCTCGGTGTGGACGATCGATCTATATCCCAATCCTCATTTAAAGTCGGACTGAAATTGCTTCGCTTATATTTTGTACTACCCTGGGTGGTAAAATAGGCAGTGTCAGTTGTATTATCAAATCATTTACAATTTATAATTTTTTGTTTTGAATTATAAAAATTTGTGTTTTAAAAATTCAAAAAATCGTAATTTGAATTTGCCCAAGTTCATTGTACTAGCCTACTGTGAGGGAATGCTGACTTCAGCTGTCTACTTTCCTGTCCTTTTAAAATGTATTTTTAAAGTATTTTTCTGTGCGCCCTGGGAAAAACCGGCTGTCACTCTGTAATCTCAGCCTCAGATGGTCCGCCCACTAGCTGTCACTCAAAACGCAAGGAGTACACCCTCTACCCCGCCCACACAGTATCCGATCTTCATAGTAACATGATAGTAACATTTTTGTGATATATCCAAAAGGATACATTTTTATCATTAAAAAAAAAACATTTTAAAACCATTTAAAAATAATTTTGCAATGGTATAGAATATACACAATGATACAGTATTTCATTACATTACAGGCATTTAGCAGACGCTCTTATCCAGAGCGACTTACACAACTTTTTTACATAGCATTTTACATTGTATCCATTTATACAGCTGGATATATACTGAAGCAATGCAGGTTAAGTACCTTGCTCAAGGGTACAAAGGCAGTGTCCTTACCCGGGAATCGAACCTGCGACCTTTCGGTTACAAGCCCAGTTCCTTACCCACTGTGCTACACTCCGTCCTCCGTCCATTTCAAGTTTCAGTCCTGCGGAAGCACGCAGTTGATGGACGAACTGCACCACATTCACGCACTGTCAGATGCATCTTTCTATACCTATGGGGGCAGCACTGTCCCTCGTGAGAAGGGGCGGTTATTGAGTACTTGAGGGATGCACACCCTTCAGCTGATCCTGAGCAGGTTGAGGCTGAAGCACAGGAGCAACGTTATCCAGTAGATTAATGCCCTCTCTCACTTCCCGTTAAAGCGCTGTGCTGCCATGGTAACCTAGCAACCAGATATAGCAAATATTTCAAAGATGTGGCAACATCCCACAAAATATGGAATCGTCCCTTGGACAGTAGACTAGGCGTTTTGTATTTAACTCATGGCTACGGGACGCATTTTCATCTGCATCTTTGTGAATGATTGCGTTTATAGTAACCGCTGTTTTGAATACAGTTCAATACTTAGCTAGCTAGCTAGCCAGGGTAACAAGCATGCCGTGAGACGATTCTGACCTAAAACCCAGAATTTTAATATTAGCTAGGTTACCAGTGATGGTGAACCTATCATAACGCTAACTAGCATTCAAACCCAGTTTCAGAGGGTTTTAGAATGACACTATGTCTACACTGCGTGACCGCACCATTTTAAAAAGCAAGACAGAGGTAGGGAGATGAATTTGATTGAGTTATGGTTTCATGCAGTTTTCTTGAATAATGTAATGACAAAAATGACCAAAATTGATGCTAATTATGGTATAAAACAAGAAGGATCTATTTTTTCTTGATAGAATTGTTGTTTTCATAGAATTAACGACCGGAGGTTTTTGCTTAACAACGGCGCAAATAGAACTACCAACCAGAGTTTTTGCATAACACCGGTCCAAATATAACTACCAACGAGAGTTTTGCTTGACAACGGTAAAACAAGATGCCCCAACGGCCACGGAAGAATATTTCAATTTCAGGTGAAATCAATAAATATTAAAGTAACCGTTTATAGTCATTGTTGGTAACCCGTTGTAGCCTATAAGTGGAATAAACCCCTCCGGGCTGTCCCGTTATTGGAAAATAATGTACTTTGGGGCAGGTTAAGCGACCCTTGTCTTCACCTCGGCCGCACCACCACCCCCATCGTACATTATTTCCAGGTAGGTTAGCAAGACAGACAGACTAGAGAGAGATGCACTGCAAGCTAGCACATCAACTTAACATTACTGTGTTTTTTTATTATTGCTATACAGTGAGCAGCGTTTTTCACCATTGTATCGGCATACCTTCGAGATCATTGTTAGTTTTATCTTGTTGCTGACAGAACACAAATTTTTGGTGGTGAAAGAATATTTTTATGAACACCAAGGTAGAAATTGTCCAGAGTATCATGCTTAGGGGTTTAGTTGCAGATGAGACTGCAGGGAGGGGGTTGTTAAATGGACGACCTACGCAACAATGGGGGCACTAAGAAACTCTGTATTTGGCATTGTGTTCTTGTATCATCTACTAATAAAGCTAGAGCACAGAACTTGTTGTTTCCACTCATAGTTTGTTTGCAGAAGCAGTGAATGCCTGAGTTGAGCAATCTCAGGACACCAGTGTCCTGACCATTAGGGGGATTGCTCAAAGGGATTAATGTAACAAAGATCTCAACAGCAGCAGATTGGCCACATTTATTGTCAATAAAGTGTATCTGTCTCTCAGGCAGAAGCCACGTGAAAGGGGGATGAAAACAGGAAGAATTAGAATTTTAACTGAGGCATTTTCAAAAATTACATGCAATCTACCAGCATGACCTTTGCGATCATCGTGTTGGGCACCCCTGTTTTAAGTGAACTATTCTTTCGGGACTGCAAATCAGAACAAGTAGGCCAGGAAGTGCAGAGTACTGAATCATCACAATTATGTCATGTGGCAAAACACTTTATATTGACACTTTATATTTTGTTTTTTTAGAGAACAGTTTTTTTTACATAATGCATGTTAGACTCTAATGGGTATGAGTATGTTTTATGGTGCCAGGAAGGGAAATGGCATGCTGTCCACCTGGGGGCAGCGCCAGCCCGACTCACAGGCAGCGTGGCAGCAGAGGCTCACTGCCGTTAGCCCAGCTGCTACCCATGGCTGCTGTGGGGAGTTTTATTTTATTTTATTACTATTTCATTTGATTATAATTTTTTGACTGTTCGTTTACTGTGGACTCTCTTGCACTGCAGTATAATAATAACCCATGTGATTTGGCATCATTTGGTATTGGTATTATTTCCTCATGCAAGACAGCAACATAAGCTAGGCTTTACTATCATATACTATCATGGTTCTGTGTTTCTGTTTCTGATTTTCCTTTTTTAGGGCCGCCAGATGGCGGCACTTCAGTTTTGTAGTTCAGTTCATTTTCCATTATTGCTTTTCCCTGTGTTAATTGTATGATTGTTTTCAATTATTCTACTGTTTTTTGGGTTTGTCTCGTTATCCCTTCCCTCTCTGGTCTGATTATGAATTGAGTTCACCTGTGTCTGGTTATTGTCTAGTTTATTTAATTTCTTTGTTCCCCTGACTCGCGTGCTGGTTCCTTGTGTGTTTGCATTCCTATGTGTTTCTGCCTCTGTATGTATCTGATTGCCTGTGACCTGCCTTTGTCCTGTCCTGCCCATGTTGTGTTTTTGTGTTCCGCCTGCATGTGTGTTTTGACCTGCCAATGTTCTGCCTGTCTGTGTCTACCGAGTTCTGTTGTCTGCCCGGCATTTATTTTTTTTGTGTTTTTGATAATTGCCCTTCGTGGCCTCCCTTTTTGAAAGAAAAGTCTTTGTTTGAATCTTTATTTGAAACCTTTTGAGTTTTGTGTGTTTTCACTCTGTGCCTGGGTCCTAACCCCCCAATCCGTGACATACAGTTAAACGTGCAGGTCATTCAATGTGAAATAACATTGTCACATTGTGCTACTGTACTTTAACAATAGACTCCAACAGCAGTTTCCAACTCCGGACATCACACCCAAATAAAGAAAGGCTTTGATACCACATTTCTATGCTTCAAGGTATTTAATTATTGCTAGCTAACAATAGGCCTATTTATTGATCAATCACAAGTCTTTTCTATGACAAACGGGGGTGTCACTAGCAGCAATATTTGGGAGGGGGGTGAAGGGAGGGAAGGCAGTAGACCATGCACCAGTGCTAGCTTATTAGCAAAGCCACACTATTTTTGTAGATAGTTGGTGAAATCTTTCTTGCAAAAATGGGAACTACAAATATTAAATGTTGGGGTTATTGCAAGAAATGACTTCATTTCTTGGAAAAACAAAAAAGGTGTTTCTTCATCCAGAGAAAGCGCAATACTTCAGCATTCGCAACTTAGCTTGGTCGCACAAAAGTGAAAAGTGCATCATTTACATATTACAAGTAGAAAGGATTTCACTGGTCTTGTTATACCCAGCCGACCCCACCTACTGAAAACCTGGCATTTAGCCATGGGGTAAAGCAAACCAATTTTAGCACAGGCTTTTCAAGGTTTTCTTCTGGGCCATTTATGAGTGCAAAAAAGGATTAAAAAAAAAAAAAAACACAATAGCAAATAAGTCACAGATGTCAGTTTCCTTGACCTTTACGTTTTTTGCTTTAGTTCAGAATACAAGCTATCTCTTGGCATTAAATGTTGTGCATTAGTTCAGAATGCAAGATATCTCTCGGTATTAAATGTTTTACATTAGTTCAGCATGCAAGCTATCTCTTAGCATTAAATGTTTTGCATTAATTCAGAATGGTAGCTATCTCTCAGCATTAAATGTTTTATATTAGTTCAGAATGGTAGATATCTCTCAGCATTAAATGTTTTGCATTAGTTCAGAATGCAAGCTATCCCCCAGGATTAAATGTTTTGCATTAGTTCAGAATGGCAGCTGTCTCTCAGCATTAAATGTTTTGCATTAGCTCAGAATGGTAGATATCTCTCAGCATGAAATGTTTTGTATGCGTTCAGAATGGCAGCTGTCTCTCTGAATTAAATGTTTTGCATTCGTTCAGAATGGTAGCTATCTCTGGGCATTAAATGTTTTTCATTAGCTCAGAATGGTAGATATCTCTCAGCATGAAATGTTTTTCATTAGCTCAGAATGGTAGCTATGTCACAGCATTAAATGTTTTGCATTCGTTCAGAATGGTAGCTAGCTAGTTCAGAACTTTTAATTGGAGCACTACCATAATGGACACTGACACAGAAGAAAAAGAGCAACAAAAAGCATGTTTATATTTTTGTGTAGAAGGTACATTGAACGTAATAGGCTGACTTCAGCAAATAATCTAAAAATATGGTACTGGAAATGACCAGAACATTAAAATTGATTTCTCCTACTGAGGTATTATTATTCTTGATACACTGTAGAAAAAATGTATTTTTCCCAAACATTACAGAGCTCACTGTATTATTGTATACACAATAGACGTGATAGGTGAATGGCATGGCAATACAGTCTGTCCAGTGTGTTACAAAGCAATTAATGCCCAGACTGGTTAGGGCCAGACCACCCTGCATGTACTTGATTTCATCTGATCTGGGAAACTAAGCAGGATCAAGCTTGGTTAGTAATTGAACAGGAGACCACCTGGGAATACCAGGGGCTGTAAGTACTTCAAATTCAAACCTACTGTGTGCTAGCCTGTCAGGCAGCTAATAGGATAGCTCTGTTATATCTTTAAAAGATGAGCCAGATCACATCTCCTGTCTGTTATGCCCCCTGGTGGTGGAATGAGTTTCCCACTGCAGTCTGAACGGCAGGAACTTGGCTCCCCTGAGATCTCAGAACTCATAAGTTCTCTCTCTAGTTGTACCTTCCTGTTACACTGCACATTGTGGTTTACTAGGTGTACATTACACTCAGTGATGATAAATGGGGAATCTGCCTATTTGACCTTACACACTGATATGATGCGCATATTTGAGAGTTACACACTGATGTTCTCTACTACTGTTCATCACTCTGGATTAGAGCCTCTGCCATATGATAATGATGTCGGTTGCACTGTAATGTACACAGCCTGCCTCCGATTGGCCAGTACACGGCAAAGCCCCTGATTGGTCTAGAAATGCTCTGAGCACAGCCCTACAGTTGAGGCCAAAAGTTTACATACACCGAGGCTAAAGATATTAAAACTCAGTTATTCACAACTCCGCACATTTCATGTTACCATGCATTACTTTTGGCAAGTCAATTAGGGCATGTACTTTGTTCACATCAGACGTCATTTTAAAACAACCGATTATAGACATATTTATTTCAGCTTTAATTCACTATATCAGAATTCCAGTGGGTCAAAAGTTTACATACACCAAGTTGACTGTCCCTTTGAACAGTGTAAGGTAAAATTTCAATTTTCCCAATCAACTCTGTTGTCCCTTGACAACGGGACATATTCTTCCATGGTGCGCACACTGGTGGAGTTGTAAAATTGCACTGCCGTACGAGTGGAGCTGAATGGAGCCATAAAATGCCCCAGGATGGGGAGAGCAGCTGAAAGCTGCATGGGACTGTCCTTTGTGGCCCCATTTATTGAGGGGAAGCAATCTTCAAATGGCTTATCCTCCTGGAAGAGTTGGAGGAATCAGATGACAGGATATTACCCTCTTGGAGCTATGGCCATACCAGGTGGAGGGTCAAGAAGAACTTCAATTTGGGGCCATAAACTGCTGCTCTGCAATCCATGTACAATGGCCTAGGCTGTCCTGGGTCAGGCAAACCTACTACCATGGACTGAAAGAATGCATCATATGTATTTGCATGCAGATAACTAAGGATGATATGATAAATGTGGGGGACTGTGAATAATATCATACATAGACAAGCACACTGAACAGGTATGAAATGGTATATGTAAAGCAGAGTATATTTATGCACAGGTATAGCTACATAATTGTCTGGGTCACAGATGGGTCACCACCATGGACTCCCATAGAGAAGTATTTGGAGAATTGATAGGTAAAATCATAGGATCACGTACCATCGTGCAAAGTATCTTATTACTGTCACTGGATTTTGATGCTTCTCCTGTGTCTACAGAGGAGGGGAGAAGTGCAGTTTCTCTCTTCCTGGAGGAGTAGGAGTGGGGTCTCTTGGTTGGGCAGATGTTACCGGCCTATTTGTGTCCAGATCTTATTTGGGCAAACCAAAGGAGCTGTGGGGTGTGGAAGGCTTTCTCAGGATTGGATTTAAGGGAAGTCCAAAGAAACATTCGGGGAGAATCTGCTTAAGTTCTCCTGGTACCATAGTCTTTGCTGTACAGAATATTTGGGCATCCATCAACACTCACTTTGTGTTCCTTTTCTTTGTCCTAGTTTGTTAGTTTGTATGTCTTTTCTTTTCATAGCAGTCTTTTGTCTTGCTTTGTAAAATAAAATGTTCACCTTTTCCATCAATAAAACTGCCTATCCTCGGTTATTGCCAACGGTCATATTGTGTCATAATAAACAGTTTTTTCCCTTTTTCAGAACAACCAATACACGTATACACAAACCTGTATTCACATACATCTTCACTTTACAGGATTTGAAGTTAATGGAGTTAGATAAACATGTTTTCCTCCCTGTGACTAAATCAGTATGGAAGATTCCAAAAACTGATGTAATTACTTTTTAGAAGCTTCTGATTGGCCAGTTATCATAATTAGCAGTTAATTTGGAGTTAATTGGGAGTTAATTGGCACCTGTGGCTGTATTTAAGAGCCTACTTTTAGAGCCACTGCATATTTGCCCTTGATGCCATGGGAAAATCCAAGCAACTCAGCCAAGACCTCAGAAAAAGAAACTAGGGACCTCCACAAGTCTGCAATTTCCAAACAACTGAAGGTGCCAGGAGCATCTGTACAAACAATTGTATGCAAATATAAAAATATTGGAACCACACTGACACTGCATCATTCAGGAAGGAGGCACAAATTAACTCCCAGGAATGAATGAACTTTAATCCAAAAGATTAAATTGAACCCAAAGACAACAACAAAAGGAACTGGTGGAGGAGTTGGAGGCATCAGGTACCAAAGTATCTACATCCACCATTAAGAGAATCCTACATCGCCATGGCATGAAAGACTTTCACACAAGGAAGAAGCCCCTACTTCAAGACTGCATAGAAGAGCCAGAATGAAGTTTGCAGGTAATCACCAGCATGAAGACCTAGCCTTGTGGAGGAGAGTTCTCTGGTCAGATCAAACAAAAATAAAGCTGTTTGGCCGTAATGATCAGTGCTACGTATGGTGGAAAAGGGGTGAGACTTTTAATCCTAACAACACCATCCCAACTGTGAAGCAAGGGGTGGAAGCATCATATTGTGGGGGCATCATGCTGGAAAAGGGACTGGTGCACTTCAGAAAATCATGAGGAAGGAGGGTTATCTAGAAATACTGAAGGAACATCTCAAGACATCAGATAGAAAGTTAAAACTTGCTTGCAACTGGGTCTTCCAGCAGGACAATGATCTTAAGCATACCTCCAAAGTTGCAACAAAATGGCTGAAAGACAACAAAGTGAAAGCATTGGAGTGCTGACCTGACCTGAATCCCATAGAAAATTTGTGGACTGAACTGAAAAAGCGTGTCCGAGCAAGGGGGCCCACGAACCTGACTGAGTTACACCAGTTCTGTCAGAAGGAATGGGCAAAAATTCTGGCACAGTATTGTGAGAAGCTTGTGGAAGGCTACCCCAAATGATTCAAGTTAAGCGATTAAAAGACAATGCCACCAAATACTAACAAAGTGTATGTAAAGTTTTGACCCTCTGAAAATCTGAAATAGAACATAAAAGCTGAAATAAATCAGTTATTATTTTGAAATGACTTCTTATGGAAATAAAGTAGATAACCTAATTTATTTAACACAGGAAATGTATTGTAATATGAAATGTGAGGAGTTGTGAAAAATTGAGTCTGAATGGCTTTAGCCTAGGTGTATGTAAACTTTTGGCCTCAACTGTACGTGCAACTCTACGTGGGAATCTCAGAATAAAAATGACCACAAGATTCTACATGAATCAATGCCAAAGTCAGTGAAATGCAGGGGGTTTGATTTTGTGCTGTCCGCAAATAGAAAGACTGCCTAGGGTTAACATCCTGTACACAGCACAGAAGAGAGCTCATATCCCAGATCTACAAGTAGACTGCCCCTACCTGGAAGCATCAAAGCTGTCATAGGACCCCACGGTGTAATGTCGAAAGAGCTTCCTTCGGTCCAATCTGTCCACTCGTGTTTCTGCAGATGGGAGAGCATCAAGGATCATTCACTGACAGAAAAAAATCACGTTTCTGTGAGACGCAAGCAAGCCAGAGCCATAGACAGTTTCCAAGAATCGTTCTCCAGGGCGTCGAGCACTGTAATTATTCCCTTTGGCAAAGAAAAGAGCTTCCTTCCCTGCCACTACCTTTCCAGATGAAGGGGGCCCCACAGACTCTGTCTGCCAGAATCTGCACATGGGGCTTACAGGGGTGGGGCCTGCCTATCTGCCACACCCTGCACATAGGGGGCCTGACTGTCTGCCACACCCTGCCCATGGGTTCCACAGGAGCCTGACTGTCTGCCACACCCTGCACGCGGGGCCCCACAGGAGCCTGACTGTCTGCCACACCCTGCACACGGGGCCCACAGGGGCCTGACTGTCTGCCACACCCTGCACACAGGGCCCACAGGGGCCTGCCTGTCTGTCACACCCTGCACACGGGGCCCACAGGGGCCTGACTGTCTGCCACACCCTGCACACGGGGGCCCACAGGGGCGGGGCCTGACTGTCTGCCACACCCTGCACGCGGGGCCCCACAGGAGCCTGACTGTCTGCCACACCCTGCACATGGGGCCCAGAGGGGCAGGGCCTAACTGTCTGCCGCACCCTGCACGCAGGGCCCCACAGGAGCCTGACTGTCTGCCACACCCTGCACACAGGGCCCAGAGGGGCGGGGCCTGACTGTCTGCCACACCCTGCACGCGGGGCCCCACAGGAGCCTGACTGTCTGTCACACCCTGCACACGGGGCCCACAGGGGCCTGACTGTCTGCCACACCCTGCACACAGGGCCCACAGTGGCCTGCCTGTCTGTCACACCCTGCACGCGATGCCCCACAGGAGCCTGACTGTCTGCCACACCCTGCACACAGGGCCCACAGGGGCCTGCCTGTCTGTCACACCCTGCACACGGGGCCCACAGGGGCCTGACTGTCTGCCACACCCTGCACACGGGGCCCACAGGGGCGGGGCCTGTTTGCCACACCCTGCACACGGGGTCCACAGGAGCCTGACTGTCTGCCACACCCTGCACACAGGGCCCACAGGGGCCTGCCTGTCTGTCACACCCTGCACACGGGCCCACAGGGGCCTGACTGTCTGCCACACCCTGCACACGGGCCGACAGGGCGGGCCTGTTTGCCACACCCTGCACACGGGGCCCACAGGAGCCTGACTGTCTGCCACACCCTGCACACAGGGCCCACAGGGGCCTGCCTGTCTGTCACACCCTGCACACGGGGCCCACAGGGGCCTGACTGTCTGCCACACCCTGCACACGGGGCCGACAGGGGCGGGGCCTGTTTGCCACACCCTGCACACGGGGCCCACAGGAGCCTGACTGTCTGCCACACCCTGCACACGGGGCCCACAGGGGCGGGGCCTGTCTGCCACACCCTGCACACGGGGCCCACAGGAGCCTGACTGTCTGCCACACCCTGCACATGGGGCCCTGGACCTACGAGCCACATACTGTATATAAATTCTGCCCAACCCTGGACATACAGGCGAGATACTGCAGGTCAAAGCTGCCCAACCCTGGACCTACAGGCGAGATACTGCAGGTCAATTCTGCCCAACCCTGGACCTACGGGCCACATAGTTTATTTACTTTATTTTATTCAGTTTATTTTTACAGGGACAGTGCACATTAATGAACATTTCTGTAAATGTACCAGTTTAGCCAGCATGGCTAATTTTCAACTGTAGTCCCTGGGCAGGTACATTAAAAACAACAAATACAAAATACAAATTCAGACATAATACAAATAAGTTAAAACAAAGATTGTTATGCATAAAACAGACAGCACATATTTTGGGATATTACAGAGCATGGTAACACACCTCGTTGTCTTTTAACCATACTTTCAGGTAAGTTGTGAATGAACGATATGTGTTGCAGTTTCTCATGTGTATATGTGTATAAGATTTTTCCATATATGAGCTGCCCTCACTGAAAAAGCTGACTGTCCAAAAGCAGTCCTCCTCATAGGAATAATACAACCCCCCTTGACAACAGATCTAGTTGAGGGGAGGGGGGGAGCCAAGCCATATATAGCAAAATATTGAATTCAAAACAGACAACTGTGAATTTTATTAAGTTGTCCCAGCTCAATAAATTCAGATTTCTTAAGCAGTGCCAGTGGTGGTAACTATTGGGCTTCCTGTCAAGCACCTTAAGAGCCTGGTGGTAAGCTGACTGTACAGGTTTCAGTGGCTTAAGCCCAGGTTGTCAGACAGTATGTTAAGTGTGGAATGATCAATGCATTAAAATTTAATATGGCTGCCTTAGTGATTAAAGAATTTGTAATATAATGGAAATCGGACAAATTACATTCTACTATTCGTTAACTTCTTGATTTGCTTTTTGAAGGTGAGATTAGAATCAATTGTAATGCAAAGGCAACTGAAGTCCGACACTTCCTTCAGCTTTTCCCCTGATACATAGATATCTGATACAGAATCATCGGTTGTTCTTTTTGTGAAGAACATACAAACTGTTTTCTTTACATTGAGATGAAGATAAGAGTCAGTGAGTCACTGTGTGACATGGACTATCATTGCAGATAACTTATGTGCAGCTTGCTGTTTGGTCATTGCATGTACATAAATCACAGTATCATCTGCATACATATGTACTTCAGTGTCATGGTTTGTTGAGGTAGGACCCAAGCGCAGAGTAAAAACATGGACAGTCCAAAAGGTAAATTTTAAACCAAACCTTTACTTGACAAGATAACAAACATGGAACCGAAATAAAGCCACGACCGGAAATTCCAAAAAACTCCAAAAATGCTTGTAACAGAAAAACACAAAGAACTCAAAACACTTGAAAAAACTTGAAACAAGAAAACAAGCAGGGGAATTCAAAATCCTCAAAATACACAAAACACAGGGAGGAGAGGGATAACGAGAGGGATAACTAGACATAGGTGGGCACAATGATTGAATAACGAGACACCAATAATAGAATCAACACAGGAGACAAATGAACCACAGTACAAAGATTGCCACCAACGGGCGGCCAAAAAAGGAATAACCGGAACAGAAAAGGAAGAACCATGACACCTCAGACTCACTGCAAACAGTGGGCAGGTCATTTATATAAAGACTGAATAAGAGAGGACCCAAAACGGATCCCTGAGGTATGCCCACATCACAGCTAAGGGCAGATGACAACTCTCTATTCACCTTAACCCTCTGAGCCTTGCCGTCCAGATATGGCATCAGGGGAAAAATTGAATAAGGACAGCTTTGCAACAAGGACCCCATGAGTGACAGTGTCAAAGGCCTTCCTTAGATCTAAAAATATGGCCCCAACAATCCCCCCTTTATCCTGTTTGGACTTAATACTCTCCAGGAAATAGCAGTTAGCTGTTTCCGTTGAGTGGTTGGCTCTGAAGCCAAATTGCATAGGATGCAATCTGAAGGGGCTGTTGTTGAGATGGGCAGTAGGTTGCTCTGCCATATATTTTTCTATGACCTTTGACACCACAGGGAGTATACTAATTGGTCTGTAGTTGCACACATCTAATGGGTCACCTGTTTTAAAGATGGGTGTTATTATGGCTATCTTCCATGCCCTTGGGAAGACCCCTACATTATCTGTTTAAGTTTGTTATGAGATCAGATATGCACTCATTGAACATTTTAAAGAACACTCTGTCTATTCCACAAACATCTTAATAAGTTATCACCTACAGGTGATAACTGATTAAGTCTCTCTTGGTGGCTAGCTCAAGCAATCACTGCACCCTTTCTCATTTTTGAAAAACTACAATGGGCGGGTAATTTGAATTTGGAAATACCTCCCCCCAACATCCCATGCTAGGCAAAGGAGGGGTTGACCGGGCCAACAGACAATTTCTTACTTCGTTCAGTAGTCTTCAGTAGTCACTTCTGCAATTCGTCTCAGGTGTATCCGGAGGATATTTGGCCTTGCCAATTTCAGTCAGCCATTGTTTTGTCTTACCCTCATCTTGTGGTAGGCAAAAAAATTCCTTCCTTTGCTGATATAAACCCATAAAATTTGCCTCACTACTGCAAAGTCGCATTGTCTAAAAAGTAAACTTAACTGAAAACCATTAAGTTTACTGTACTGCCTCACAAGGTCTGAGCGAAGAAGTAGCGAAGGACCCAGTTGACGGTTGGGAGTCAGGGAGTGGCTTGGCCTAGGTGACCTCCAAGGCGGTAAATAATTACAAGCAGTTGGAAAGCTTGGAAGTGTGAAATGACTTTACGCTGAAGTATCTGAAGCGTAGCCCACCAGTGCATGTACTCCCCTAGTGGATGTACAGTACACCATCAGTGCATGTACGCCCCAGCAGATGTAACCTCCCAGTGCATATACTCCCCCAGATGATGTAACCTCCCAGTGCATGTACTCCCCCAGAGGACGTACACCCTCAGTGCATGTACTCCCCCAGAGGACGTACACCCCAGTGCATGTACTCCCCCAGAGGACGTACACCCCAGTGCATGTACTCCCCCAGAGGTCGTACACCCCAGTGCATGTACTCCCCCAGAGGACGTACACCCCCAGTGCATGTACTCCCCCAGAGGACGTACACCCCCAGTGCATGTACTCCCCCAGAGGACGTACACCCCCAGTGCATGTACTCCCCCAGAGGACGTACACCCCCAGTGCATGTACTCCCCCTGAGGACGTACACCCCCAGTGCATGTACTCCCCCAGAGAACGTACACCCCCAGTGCATGTACTCCCCCAGAGGACGTACACCCCCAGTGCATGTACTCCCTCAGAAGACGTACACCCCAGTGCATGTACTCCCCCAGAGGACGTACACCCCCAGTGCATGTACTCCCCCAGAGGATGTATGCCGAGCTGGAGAAACTTCACCCTGCTCATGTGCGCTAGGCTAACGTATGATGTTCTTGGGGCATTGATCTGACAGCACTTCGGTGCAGCACTACAGAGATGCTGAGATGGCTTCCCACTGGCATCCTGCCTCTCTGCTGCGGATGTGTGATGATATGAACTCTTAGAAGGCTGCGTGGGATTTGCCACCTCCTTCCGACCTGCTTTAACCATTCACTGTCTGGAAGCCACTATTCGGATCCACCATTTTCTGTTCTCCAATTGGATATGACACACATGCCATGTAGCCAGTAAACTTCATTTTATTTCCTTCAGCACACAGTGCAATAATGTAATCGCCAACACTGACAGAAATAAAGCAGTTTTTTATTTTTGTTTGTTACATCCTTCTGCCCAAATAGGGCGCTGGCTTCCGAGAGCTATATGGTCGATCTGTCAGCTTTTAGGGAAATGTGCTCACCTGCAGGAGACCCATGTAAGGAGATCTGAGGTGATCTTTTTTCTACATAAGGACCTCATCTGAAGGAGTTCCAGTCTGATTAGGGCAAGTAATACAAACCACAACAAATAGCTGATATATAGTAAATCTGGGGGAGACTGGTTTGATAAGATCTTAAAGTAGGCTTGGGCCTGGGGCAACTTGTCCACTGAGCCGGATTTGTCAGCACAGATATTCCCCGATGCTTTTCCAGTGGCGATACTTGAGCGATGAGTCGCAAGAGAGATCCAGTCTCAGTTTTGCTTTTGCCTGATTCACCCTGCAGCTATAATCTCAGGAACATGTTTATGCTAAATCCTGAAGCATGTGTTCCACCCCAAGATTTCCGAACAGCTAAAATCCAGAGGAAAAAATTTTGGGTGCGTTAAGCGGTTTGCTGGTGTCCTGAGAGAAACTGATTTCAGTTCAGAAGGCTGATCTTTCCCTGTCTGATTCCAACTCACTATTCCTTCTAATAGTGAGCTAGA
Source organism: Anguilla rostrata (assembly GCF_018555375.3). Lineage (NCBI taxonomy): Eukaryota > Metazoa > Chordata > Actinopteri > Anguilliformes > Anguillidae > Anguilla > Anguilla rostrata. The sequence goes on from NC_057948.1 coordinate 343,644, forward strand.
CTGATTGATTAGATTTTCTTAAAGATTATTTGTTAATGAGGCCGTCTGAGTCATGTGGAGGTATAATCACTCGCCTACCACTGCAGAGACCCGGGTTCAGAGGATGTACGCCCCAGTGCACACCTGTGTTTTGTAGTTGTCATGTCCGTGACCATGAAATGCACTTTTTGTACATCGCTTTGGATAAAAGAGTCTGCCAAATAAATTTAATGTAATGTAATGTAATGTTCAATCCCCGGAAGTGGTACTTCCTGTTGGTCAGATGTTCCTACGAACACAATTGGCAGTGTTCGCGGGTGGGAAGCCGGTGAAGGTATGAGTCCTGATCGCTGCATTAGCGACTCCTGCTGGTTGGTCGGGGTGCCTGTCCAGCGGGGAGGGGATCCGGGGGAGACAGCATGAACCTCCGCGCGTGTTATGCTCTCCAATGAAACTCCTTGTTGCAGGGGCGTGTCTATGGGTGGGCTGGGGTGGGCATTGCCCACCCAGAGATAAGCCTTGCCCACCCAGAGGAATCATCTGCCCATCCAATGAAAACTCTGAAAAAATCACCGTTATAGCTATTTTTTTAGCATTCATAGTTTTCGGTAATTTTGTCATTGGTCATACAAAATGCACTGCTTTCCTACTGACAATTTTGAAGGTGTGGGTGTGCTTAGTCAGTGCTGCTCCTTATTATCACCAAACCACAACACTTCGTCACAGTACAGACATGATTAAGTGAACTGCAAAACCTGTTTGTAGCCAGTGACCAAATGAAACATTTGTTTAGTGTCACAGAGTTTGATAATTTTTTCTTTTTCATGGGGTAATGGTCTCAGACCCCCCTTCTAGAACCCAGATGGAAAGTGGGGAATCTGCTTTTAGTTCCTATGGCCACAAACTCTGGAATTTTCTCCCAGAAAACCTTAGAGCCATTGTGGGGTGGGGATGGCTGGTTTAAGCAGCCACACCTGCCCTGGGTCAAGCTAATTAGACCTGGCCAATTGGATAATTGGTTAAGAATTAGATAATTGGCCAGGCTAATTGGACCCAGGAACAGGAGTGGCTGCACCTGTGCGTAGTGAGGTAATCACTGCGCACAGGTTAAATCTGCCATCCCCACCCACACCAGGGAGCTTCGGTCATGACTGGGTTACATCTGCTCACTTTGGCTGTTACCATCTTGCCAAACCCTCGTGAAATAAATCTGGACTGTTTGAACATCTTCTCCCTGTGTCTCTGTGCTGGAGGGCCCCAAAGAAAGCCACTTCGGTGGCCTGTGGCAGGCATGTTTGCCACAGTGGCGCCCAACGTGGGGCTTCTCCGGCACAGGAAAGAGGCACAGGAGGGCCAGCCAGGAAGCACACTGGAGGAAGGGCGGCTGAGGTGTTCCCGACAGGGCTTCGGGCGGATCCTCCAGGCCAAAAACAGGGAGCGGAAGATGACCAGGGAGGGGAAGGAAGCGACCCTCAGCTGGGATGCTGAGGAGCTGCACCTGGCCGGGAAGGCGGGTCAGCTACGTGCGGCGCACGAGCGGTGGCCGCGCCGTTTTGCTTCCTTTCTCGTCCGTTTGGTTGTTTTTAGTTCTTTGTTTGGCCTGGTTGGTTTGCCCGGAGCCCATGAGGGGATAAGCCTGCAGCCGCCCACCAGCAGAGCCAACTGGCGGCCACCACAGCCACGAGGGTTCCTGGTCCCCAGTGCCACAAGAAGGCCAGCCCACCAGCCCACCAGCCCACCAGCCCAGCCACCCCACCACAGCCCCTGGAACAGCCCAAGCCGGTGACGCCCCCACCAGCCAGCAGAGCAGCCCAGGACTTCCCGTGCTCCGGGAGGGAGGAGGAAGAAGGGCCGCCTTGTCGTCCGGGGGAGGGTCAGCATGTACTGGACTGTTCCGGGGCCACCCACCCTGACTTTTTTTTAGCGTGTTTAGAGTGTTTTTATTTATTTGTTGTCTTTCGCTTTGTTGGGAGTGCGGGGGTGGCGGGGGGTAGGCTTTGGCCAGTGATTCTCCCTGGCCTCAGTTTGGCGTTGGGGGTATGTGGTGTGGGGATGGCTGGTTTAAGCAGCCACACCTGCCCTGGGTCAAGCTAATTAGACCTGGCCAATTGGATAATTGGTTAAGAATTAGATAATTGGCCAGGCTAATTGGACCCAGGAACAGGAGTGGCTGCACCTGTGCGTAGTGAGGTAATCACTGCGCACAGGTTAAATCTGCCATCCCCACCCACACCAGGGAGCTTCGGTCATGACTGGGTTACATCTGCTCACTTTGGCTGTTACCATCTTGCCAAACCCTCGTGAAATAAATCTGGACTGTTTGAACATCTTCTCCCTGTGTCTCTGTGCTGGAGGGCCCCAAAGAAAGCCACTTCAGTGGCCTGTGGCAGGCGTGTTTGCCACAGCCATCAACACTGTCAGCAGTGTTTTTTAATAATAATTAATTACAGTTTTTTGTGCTATTTTCTGTAAAGCACTTTGTAAACTTTGTTTAAAAAATGTGCTATACAAATGAAGTTTATTATTATTATTACAAAAATTGGATGCTGTAATTGTATTCCTTTTGCCCCCCCCCCTTCTCAAAATTAAACTATGCCCGTGTTTACATACCCTATTTAGGAAAAGCAACATTTTTGTTGTTGCCCACCCAAATAATCTAAATGCCCACCCAAAGATGACATCCTAGTAACACCTCTGCTTCGCTGTCAGGTGAAAACAAGCGGCTGGTGACACATGTATCAGAAGAGGCATGTGGCAGTCTACACCCTCCCCAGACCAACACAGGATAACGCATCGACCAGGACTGTGGCTGGTCCACACGGGGAATTGGTATAACGACTAACGACCAGAAAATGGGGGGAAAAAACGGCAAAAAAAGAAGATTATTTGTTAATGAGGAAATGGAGGTCTAGTGGCAAAACAGATGATGTGGTTTAGCAGGTGGTTACCCCGTTTTTTAATTTTTATGAGGAAGGTTGCAGGTACAAACCCAAAAAGTTACATTCATTCACGTGTAAGGAGAAATGATATCTGAATGTACCTGCTGGCTGCCACTCCATATAGCATAATGTAAAAAAATAAAATAAATAATAATAATAATAATGTAACATGCACATACACATATAGCTTCTTGCGCATATTTGCATATTATTGCACATTATACATAATATTGTTACCTTGCAAATAGCAAATAAAAATAAAACAAAAGGCCAGTATATATATATATATATATATATATATATACATATATACATATATATGCATACACACATACATACACATACATGTACACATACCCATTACCCCCCCTCCCTCTACACATCTCCTTATACAACCCCCCCTCTTTAACTCTTCAATCGTATCAAATCACCAACCCCTTCTCCCTTCCCATCAACCCCTGTATCCCATCACCAGCCACCATTAAAGACAATAAATAAATAAATAAATAAATAAATAAATAAATAAATAAATAAAATAAAAGAAAGTGCATCCATGACCAGCATGTATACCAGAATTGGCCCACTGATGAGCCACAAAACAGATGCCTCCTTTACATAATGAGGGATTGTGGAATAAGGGAGTCTGGGCATGCCACTTAGTATCCCAATTAAGTAGTTTTTCGTATTTACGCCAGATTGATACTGCGTGAGCAATTATTGGGCCAAAATGTAATCTACACTGTTTCAATGAGATATCTATGAAAATTATGTCCTGTAGGGGGGTAGGAGCAACCATATTTCTCTCCATGTTTATCCAGGGGGGCTCACAATCTGAATCAAACCAACTTGCTAAAGGACGAAATGATAAAGCTTGAAAATACAGTTTAAAATCTGGTACAGCAAGTCCACCAGATTGTTTTCCATTCTGCAAAGTTGATAGTTTTATACGAGCTCGCTTACCTTTCCATATGAATTTTGATATACTTCTATGCAACTTATCCCAGTAACCACTGGGTGGAGCAATGGGAATCATAGAACTACAAAAATTAACTTATAATATATTAGGTAATAGGTAATATATTCATTTTAATGATAGAGATTCTTCCGGATAAAGAGACAGGTATATTACACCATCTATTGAGGTCATCTAGGATTGACTTCTAGATGACCTCAAGAGTTCTATTATAATTTACTGATACAATTTTTTCAATAGAAGGAAATATATCTATGCCCAAATATTTAAAGTGAGATACAGTAGGGATCTCATGAGTGGGGATATCTTTGGAAGGGGTTTTAAGCTACATTAATGATGACTTGGACCAATTTATTTTATAATTTGAGATTGAGCTAAAATTGTTAAAAATATCAAGAGAGAGATCGAGCGATATCCTCAAGGTACAACAAAATGTCATCAGCGTAAAGAGAAATATGATGGTCAGAAAAATTAACAGTAATTGGTTTGATAGTTTTAGATTGATGGATAGTCTGAGCTAATGGGTCCATGGAGAAAATAAACTGTATAGGTGAGATTGGATCGCCTTGCCTACTGCCACGGGTAATTTTAAATGAAGGAGAGCAGATATTACCTGTTATAACACTAGCTGACGGATTAGCATATGTTTTAAATCATGTTTATAAACGTTGCACCTAGTCCCATATATTTTAAGACAGACCAGAGATATGGCCATTCTAGACGATCAAAAGCCTTTTCAGCGTCAACAGAAAGAACAGCTGAAGAAACCTTAGCATTAGAGGAAGAATTAACAATATGAAGGAGACGGCGTAGATTATCTGAAGAGACCCTTTTCATCACAAAACTGCTTTGGTCTGGGTGAATCAGTTTAGGGAAAAACTATTCCAGATGATGAGATAAAACTTTAGAGAATAATTTGACATTGGAATTAATCAAAGACTGGGGGCGGAAATTGGAACATTGGTTCGGCTCCTAGTCTTTTTTTTAACAGAAGCGAGATTAATGACATATTCACATCTCTCTCAAATGAACCTTTAGAGATGGCTGTATTAATCATCTCAAGTAATAAGTAATAATGGTCACTATTACGTAATTTATTAGCCAATAACTGACTAGGTCGACTGCCATGGAAGTAATAGTTGACTCGAACTCTGTGGATAGCAAATTCAGCTCTTTTCCTGATCAGGTTATTTAGTTCAGTCTTAACCTTGGCCAGTGTGGAGGCTACATGTTGAGAATAATTTCTTTGTTGAGAGAGCTCTAAGACAGATAACTGGTGTTCTAATTCAGATATTTTATTCTGTTGTGACCTGAAGCAAATGCAGTTGCATTATTTCTTATATAGCCTTTAATGACATCCCAAAGTATCTAAAAATCATCAACTGAATTTTTATTGATCATTAAGAAATGACTTAACTCAGATTGAAATTGTTCACAGAATGTTTGGTTGCCCAATAATGTACAGTTAAAGCGTCATCTGGTGGCTCTTTTTTTCTTAAACTTGGAAAATTGAAATTAACAGAAATAGGCATGATGATCTGATAGACTCATGGGTCGAATTTCTATTTTTTTAACAGAGGAAAATAATGGTGAAGATATTAAAATAAAATCAATCCGGGAGAATGATCTATGTCTATTAGAATAAAAGTTAAATTCCCTGGTGCCTGGATTATGAGCACGCCAGGTATCAATAAGGTTAAAATCAGATAGCAAATGTCTTAATGCATTTGTAGACCGAGAATGATGGTTGAATGCCTTAGATTTATCCCACATATGATCTACAACAGCATTCATGTCTGACCCAATAACCTGTTGAAATTCAGTTAGATCCATCAATATATTGGTCAACGATTGAAAGAAATTTGGTTCATAGGAATCAGGTGCATACACACTAACAAAAACAATTTTTATACCATTATAAATACATTTAAGAAAAGCAGTTCTGCCCTCCTGATCATTACCTTTGTCTGCAATTAGCTTCTTGTCAATGATTATAGCGACTCCCTTAGTTTTGTTTGGGGGTGAGGCGAAACCAGCTAATTCATAGCTGTGATTTTCTATGTACTTCTATGTACATCTCTTTCACGTAAGTGAGTTTCTTGTAACATGGCAATCTCAATTCCATTTCTTGCTAAAATGTCCAGACAGCTAGCCCATTTAATAGCACTGTTAAGACCTTTAAGGTTCCATGAAAAAATAGTTAATGAGGACATTTCATTTAGAGGAGTAAAGTATAGATTAAATATTTCTTTCTTTGTTAATAAGGATCCTAAATTCAAAACAAACAAAAAGGGCCATAATAAGTACCACCCCTTGGTCCACGCCCAAAGTAACCCAACTAAAAAATAGGAATAAAAAAGTACATAAATATAATGGTGATTGGTGTCCCTCCCAGCAAATCCTCCCCACCCTGCATAACTATCGCAGGGTTGCAGCATAGCTACAAATGGTGGCCCATCCCCTAAAGTCCCATAGGGTGGCGATGGACCGGTCAACTCCCGGTGCAACATTGTTGGGGAGCGCCAGGTAGACAAATGTCTCAAAGCATCTGTGCCATCTGAATTAACTATGTGACAACCTCCCATTACCAAAATAAATTCCATTATACATTTTCCTTGTATTGTACCTACTTTCCCATTGGTAAGCGCATTGCCCCATCATGCCGACCAAAAAAAAGAAAAAAAGAAAAACAAATAAAAACTGGCCAGAATACCGCCACCCACAGGTTCATCATATGATGGACTAAATCAAGACTGTATGTAGAATGATTTAATTTGAAGAAAAGAAGACCATAATATTAAAATAATGATGATGACGATGATGACGACGAAGATGACAACAATACTAATATTATTATCATTATCATCACACGATAATACCAAACACCAGCACCATTATGACAATAGACAATCATAAAAGTAATACAAACAAGATAAAATGAAGTAAATAAGATTAAATAATAATAATAACAGCAGATTCTGAGCAATCTCTCATGATGGTGTTGCAGGGCAGGAGTAAATAAAACCTACGATTGTGTTCTTGGGTCAGTTTGTCTTGGGGTAAAAAAAGAAGGCGAGACTCTGCCGGTAGACAGTATGTGAGGCTAGGTTAAACAATTCAGAATTTCCAAGACATCTCAAAACACATTTTTCACATTTGTCTAGTGCCCAGCAGTCTGATCTTGTCCATCTGAACAAAACCCATTTGGTGTCTGTGCCGCGATGTTCCCTCCCAGACAACGTTCGTGAAGCACAATTTTGATGTTGGTGACACAGCTTATTAATCAGCACTTTCACAGTGTTTCTCCAGAAAGAACATCTTCAAAAAGAACATCTTTGTAAAGAGCTGAATTACATGCTCATAAATAACAGTACACAACCCAGCTCTTGCAACTGGTCTAGCCCATGCTTATTAATTAGAAAACTGGATGGTTCCTATCAGTTCTGTACAGACTGCAAAGTTAATGCTGTCACTAAAGCCAACTGCTATCCACTGGAGGCTGAAGAATGGAGGCTGTTATTGTGGTTTCTGCCCTAATTTCTCTACCGTCGTGACTCCCATGATTGACTCCTAAGAACAAAGGTCTCCTTCCACTGGTCCCCTACTTGTTGACTAGCATTAGAGAGCATTAAGGCCCTTTTGTGTAGTGCTCCCGTTCTGTCAGCCTCTCGTTTCAATAAGCCACTTAAACTGGTATTGATGCTAGTGACGTGGGAGCTGGTCCAGTTTTGTTGCAGGAAGAAGATATGCAAATTGATCATCCAGTGTGTTTTTTTCTCACAAGTTCAAAAAACATCAACATGACTATTCAGCCACTAAGAAAGAAACACTAGCTCTCATATGGGCAGTTCAAATTTTTGATTTGTATCCTGGGTCTGTTCATATGCCCGTGGTAGTACTTATGGATCATAGCCCACTGGTGTTTTGCAGAACATGCAGGACAAGAATCAATACCTTGTGCGTTGGGCACATCCGGTGAAAAGAGAATGCATTGGCATTTGCATTGTCCTGTGCATGTGCCTGGACTTCGGTTTGTAAATTGATGACCTGAATTGACAGGGCGATATGTTTTTAGTGTTCTTCCTATCTGTCCCCCAGTCTGTTTCCCCTTTTTCACTCCCCCTTTTTTTGGGCATCAGCTAGTCTAGTGATGTAGTGGAGTGCTGGGCTGTCTGAGACCTGGAGCCTGTTTTTTTCTTAGATGGTGTACCCTGCCATCTATGACTGGCTACAATCTGGATGGTTGGAGTGGCACTGTGCTAAGTCATGAAAATGGAATATTGTACAAAAATGCCATGCTATGGAATATTATGTTTGCTATGCACCTGCTTAAGAATTGTGGAGACTGGTGCCCCCAGCTGGTGGTGCAGGTGTTACATCCTTCTGCCCCAAATGGGGGCACTGGTCTCCTACAGCTGTATTGATCTCTTTCCAGGGAACTCTGCTCACCTGTGGGATACTCAGTAAGGAGTTCTGAGGTGATGCTCTCCCTGCATTAGGAGCTCTGACTGAGATTCCCTGCATAGGAGCTTGAATGAGGTGATGTCTCCTGCTTAGGCCTTCAAGGAGCTCTGAGGTGATGTTCTCCCTGCATAAGGAGCTCTGACTGAGGTGATGCTCTCCCTGCATTAGGAGCTCTGACTGAGGTGATGCTCTCCCTGCATTAGGAGCTCTGACTGAGGTGATGCTCTCCCTGCATTAGGAGCTCTGACTGAGGTGATGCTCTCCCTGCATAAGGAGCTCTGACTGAGGTGATGTTCTCCCTGCATTAGGAGCTCTGACTGAGGTGATGCTCTCCCTGCATTAGGAGCTCTGACTGAGGTGATGCTCTCCCTGCATTAGGAGCTCTGACTGAGGTGATGCTCTCCCTGCATTAGGAGCTCTGACTGAGGTGATGCTCTCCCTGCATTGGAGCCTGATGAGTGATGCTCTCCCTGCATTAGGAGCTCTGAATGAGGTGATGCTCTCCCTGCATTAGGAGCTCTGAATGAGGTGATGCTCTCCCTGCATTAGGAGCTCTGACTGAGGTGATGCTCTCCCTGCATTAGGAGCTCTGACTAACGTGATGCTCTCCCTGCATTAGGAGCTCTCCAGAAGGAGTCCCGGTTCTCTTTCTCCATGGGAGGAAATCAGAGGGAACCCACACAGACACGGGGAGAACATCAAAACTCCCCACAGAAAGGCCCAAGCTGAGATTCAAATCCACAGCCTTCCTGCTGTGATGCGACAGTGCAACCCACTGCACCACTGTGCCGCCATTGTAACAATTTTTTTTTGTAAATAAAATTTAATCTTCGTATAAACCAGGTGTTGGCTTCTCTTTGTTTACAGTGGCAGTGTGCAGCCATAACAAGACTTGTCAGATTCCCTACACTGGTTATGACTACAGCAGCTTGCCTATAAAAGCAAGGGAGAGCACATAGACAGCTATGTACAGAACAGAAAAAACTGCTTGACTCAAGTGGATGTAGCGTTGGACAGCTAGCAATGAATGCTAACACCATCAGATCTAGCTAGCTCTGAAATTTTCATGGATAAATCAAAAAGCTCACATATTTATCATATACCCATTGCCAAGGAATACTACTGTTTCTTAAAATGATAAAGGATAAATTATTTGAATGTTTCTATATATATCATCTCACATTTTGTACCCACGTGTACACTCAGACATTTTATTCAGGTTAAATATAACAGCCACGGCAAGGCAGCCCCTATACAAATGAGAAGAGGGAAGGTACAGAGCGCAGCAATACCAAGCTAAAGTATGCTGTGCACCAATCCACCTACAGATAGCCACAGCTAGTACAACCAGCAGAAACCCAGCCAGCCAAAACAACACATTCAGTCTGTTGGCTCTGATATTAAAACACAACCCCTGTCAATCACATCACTGGCTCCTCCCTCACCCTCCCTCTGTTTCCCAGTCCCCAAACTCATGTTACCTCTGAAGTGAACTTTCTTCCTGGTTCTGGGAGTCTCTTCCATTTGGTCCTGCGAGTGTGCCTCCCCGTGGGCTGACTGGAATTTTCCGGAATCCCAGATGCTCCCCCTTCTCCCCACTACACCCCCGGGACTACAATGCCCGCTGAGAAGCTCCCACAAAGCGTCCTGAAAGCTGTGGGTGAGCAGCCATGTTCCGCGGCATGAAGTGTTGCAATGACAGACGCCTGGAAGGAGGAAACACAGCTCTGCACTCCAGGAGAGATGGAACAGAGGATACAGCGCAATGGCAGAGAAAGGAACCGGCATGCTAAGGCCCACGCCATAGCAACCGTGCTGCACGGTGTCCAGGATGTTTCCATGGAAATGCATCAATCTAGAATGTGGGTTAGTGCTGTGCTGAAGGGGTCTGGAGAGACGGGGGAGGGGGGCACTTGTGCACACTACGAACACCCAGCCGGGGGGGGGTGGGGGGGTAGGGGGGAGAGACCTGCTCCCTCCACCCCATAACCATCCCACCACTCCCCATTTATGCTCTCCCATTTGGATTTGGCCAGTGTCATTTTCATGTCAGTGATAATCTTTGGAAACCTGAATGCACACGTGCGTGTGGACTTCACAATGAGGTCGACCAGATGACAGAAATCCACAGTACTGCATGTGTTCTACGCTAGCCAGCCACACTGATATACTTTCTGACTGTAAGGATTTAGTGGGTGCAGTGCTGTTTTCGACCTATATGAACAAACCTATATGAGGCACCACAGAATTGCAACTAGGACAATAAATACAACATCCTAAAAAAAGATTAAATTAATCTGAGATGAAAAATCCTTTGATTGATGCAAATAGTAATAGTTGTCATTAAAGAATACCCAGTGTATAAATGCAAAGTATGTACAAACAAAGCTACATTTTCCTCCAGTGTAAAATTATTAAAAACAACAAGTAAATATATTCATATACAGTTTATTATATAATTATTTCTCCCCCTCAGAATTCATGAGGGTCTGGGCAGAGAGGCAGTTGCTCTCCGGCAGAACATGAGAAGCCTGCACCTATGTTTGACCTGTACTACATATACACAGGCATGCTGCATTGAGCACAGCACACTGTAACAGAGCAGGGTGTGTTGTTCTGGGCCTGATCGCTTTGTAAACAGAACAGGGTGTGCTGTTCTGGGCCTGAGCGCTCTGTAAACAGAGCAGGGTGTGCTGTTCTGGGTCTGAGCGCTCTGTAAACAGAACAAGGTGTGCTGTTCTGGGTCTGAGCGCTCTGTAAACAGAGCAGGGTGTGCTGTTCTTGGCCTGAGCGCTCTGTAAACAGAGCATGGTGTGCTGTTCTGGGTCTGAGCGCTCTGTAAACTAAGCATGGTGTGCTGTTCTGGGAACCAGACGGATCGCTCTGTGAACAGAGCATGGTGTGCTGTTCTGGGTCTGAGCGCTCTGTGAACAGAGCATGGTGTGCTGTTCTGGGCCTGATCGCTTTGTAAACACCACTTTGTACCACTTATTGTAAAGTGTCTTTGAGTTCATGAAAAGCGCTGTATAAAATAAATGTATTATTATTATTATTATTATTATTATTATTCATAATAATAATTTATTATTCTGTAAACAGAGCATGGTGTGCTGTTCTCCACTGCCAAGTGTACTGCTGGCTGGAGCCACTAGTTAGCATCTAGTGAGCTGCTGAGCCAGAGCAAAGGGGTGGCCGGTGTCCTCATATTGAAGAGACCTGAAGTGGCGACAGTGATCCTCTGTCGTTTGACCTACTCAGTCTAAAATTGCCCACTTCAGGTCCTCATAGATGGATCTCGAGGACGCCGGCAGGCTGTGCGCAGCTTGCTGAGCTTCCCTGGTGGGAAGGGGAAGCAAACGCTCAGCCCACTCCTCTGTAGCCCACCCGCAGGCAGCCGCTGTACCCTCAAACATGGCCAGGTACGCCTGTACGTAGGGATGGGCGATTTGGCCTATAAATAATATTCTGATATTTTAGGCTATATCGTGATACACGATATATATCTCAATATTTTGAAATCTCCTCTAATGTACTTCATAAATACTCGATTTAACCCTTTGATGCATCTAGTAGTCCCTGCAATATATGTCCGCATTAAAACATTCTTGTTTATATTCATTAGTGGTTCCTATTAGAACAATTTTAAAGTTGCATGCAAAAAGGGGGAAATCACAACCAAGTCAAATTTAAAGCAACAAAAACGTGCAGGTCTTGTTTATTTATGGAGAACAGAAAGATGATCATAAAGCCACAATCATGCCAGTGCTAGATTATGGTGATTCATTTGCATGCTCACACCTCTGCTCTTAAGACACTGGATGCCATCAATCATAATGCTTTGCGCTTTATTTATATCATATAAATATCATATATGATATTTCTCTGTGACTTACACAGAATGAAACATCTACGTTTTGTGGACGAACTTAAAAACATAAATAATTGCCTGAGAAAAGACAAAAATTTAGAAATAAATAAATTTTAAAATAAATTTGTTATTGCATTATTTTTATTTGTTTTTGTGTTTTGTATTGACTATTGTGAAGCACTTTGTTTCCTGTATTGAAAAGTGCTATACAAATAAAGCTATTATTATTATTATTATTATTATTATTAGAAAACTTAATTATTACAAGTTTTAGCGTAGCATTTTTACACCTGTGTGGAATCATTGTTATTGCGCTTGAAAACTTGCCAAATCTACTCAGTTCCTTCTCCATCACCCCATTCTTAATGAAGGGTGGAACAATTGAAATGGCTATTTTTGTGGCCGGTGCTGACAGTGGTGTTATTTGCACAAACATTTCCTTCACCCAGAGACCATTTTCAATCAGCTGACCGACAAGATATTTGTTTTTTAGAAACAGGACAGCCTTATTCATCCTCGACGCCGAGTCGATACTATTATGCCCTACTTGTTCTCCCACTGCCATGAGTATCTCTTCGACAGTTATACCCACCTCAGGGAAAGGGCTTACGCTCCTCCGTCAGGGCGGGACACCATTCCCCAACCCTAAACTGCCGAGCTGGACAGTTCCTACCCTTCGATTTACTGTACTGAAACAACAATAAAAGCAGAAAACCCAAAAGTAAAGTCCAACACGCTTCAGCCAAGTTTCCAATGAAAAGGTAGTTTTTAGGTGCTTGACAGTAGAGGACAATATATATATGTAAGCAAGGCTTTTTACCTGGGCACTTCAAATAAACTACCTGAAGTAAGATACTGGAGCACTCGTAAAGTTTGCGCGTTTATTGCAGGGGGTGACTGACTGTGGCAAACACGCCTGCCACAGGCCACCAAAGTGGCTTTCCTTGGGGCCCTCCAGCACAGAGACACAGGGAGATGATGTTCAAGCAGTCCAGATTTATTTACAAGGGTTGGCAAGATGTTACTGCCAAGGAGCAGATGTTAAAACTGTCATGACAGAGAGGCTCCCTTGTGTGGGTGGGGATGGCAGATTTAACCTGTGTGCACTGATTACCTCACTATGCACAGGTGCAGCCACTCCTGTTCCTGGGTCCAATTAGCCTGGCCAATTCTCTCATTCTCAACCAATCATCCAACTGGCCAGGTCTAATTAGCTTGACCCAGGGCAGGTGTGGCTGCTTAAACCAGCCATCCCCACACCACAACGGGAAAAGAAACACACCGGGTGATCAATGGTCAGCTCATCCTCCTGTAACAAGACTGCACCAGCACCTACGTCGCTAGCATCAATGGCGAGCTTAAACGGCTTGTCAAAATGAGGGGCTGACAAAACGGGAGCATTACATAAAAGGGCTTTGGCATTTTCAAAAGCGATCTGACAAGCGAGGGACCAATGAAACGGGACCTTACCCCCGAGGAGGTCAGTCAAGGGGGCGACTACAGCAGAGAAATTTGGGCAAAACCCACGATAATAACCAGTCATTCCTAAAAATCTCATCACTTCCTTTTTACTAGTCGGAGCCGGAAAACGGTCAATAGCCTCGACTTTGGCGCGCACGGGCCAGACCTCACCACGGCCAACCACCTTGCCAAGGTATGTGACCGTGGCTTGTCCAAACTCACATTTAGCCAGGTTAACAGTAAGGTTTGCATCTATGAGACGAGCAAACAAGGCTCTGATCCGCGCCAGATGTTGAGGCCAAATGTCACTGAACACAATGACGTCATCTAGATATGCAGCGCACCCCTCGAGACCAGACAGCACGCAGTTCATTAACCGCTGAAAAGTTGCGGGGGCGTTACGCATACCAAAAGCCATGACGGAATAAGAGTATAAACCCTGTGGGGTTACAAACGCAGAAATCTCCTTCGCTCTCTGCGTCAACGGGACTTGCCAGTAACCCTTGAGGAGGTCAAATTTACTGACAAATTGTGCCACAGCGAGATAAGCTACAGAATACCTACCGGATCAGCAGATCCCGGACGAGCCCCCAATTATGTTACGGTTGCTCTCCACACCCGCAAACATAAGCGATGCCGACACCAAGGTTTCCCAATAATAACCAATACTTTTTATTATTAGACACCATACGTAAGGACAAAATAACTATACAACATAAGGTGAAAATCCCGACACGGCCTTGGTCCAACGGCGAGGAGAAAATCAAGCCCCCTCCCGAGAAGCCGACTCCAGGCTTCCTTTTATGGGCACCACCACAGGTGCTTCCAATTATCTGAAACAAAAAAACACAGGCCTCCAAACGGCCAGTGCCCCCACCTGACGCGGAGGGGCGTAACACTGTATAATAAAGCATGGGAAGAGGGAAGAATGCCAAGGAGCTGGAAGGAGGCGATAATTATTCCAATAAGGAAACCTGGAAAAGATGCCAGCAGGCCTGGAAACTATAGACCAATTGCCTTGACATCTCACATTTGTAAGTTAATGGAACATATGATAAATGAGAGGTTAATGTATTTTTTGGAAAAAGGAGGTGGCGTCATATCAAAGTGGATTCAGGAGAGGAAGGAATACTATGGATCCAATGTTGTGTCTGGAGAATGAAATAAGGAAAGCGCAAGTAAATAAAGAGACAGTGGTAGCAGTGTTTTTTGATGTTGAGAAAGCTTATGATATGCTATGGAGAGAGGGACTTCTAATCAAACTGCACTTAATGGGAGTCTGAGGGAAAATGTTTAATTAGGTTATGGACTTTTTAGATGGAAGGACTATTCAGGTGAAGACAGGTTCAGAGTTATCAACCCAATATGTTGTGAAAAACGGGACACCTCAGGGAAGTGTAGTAAGTCCAACTTTATTTTCCATCATGATAAACGGCATATTTATGAATATCCCTATGGATATGGGGAAGTCATTGTTCGCAGATGACGGGGCTTTGTGGAAAAGAGGGAGAAATGTTGAACACATAGTGAAGAAAGTGCAAGATGGAATTAATCAAGTTGAAAAGTGGGGAACAAAGTGGGGAGTTAAATTTTCAGTTGAAAAAACAAAATCTATTGGGATGGCAGGTATGCCATCCTGCCAAGTTACGCCTTGGCGGGGGCATGCCCCATACCTATACAGCACCGAGAGTTTGGCACTTTTCAGGGTTCCCCACAGAAATAACCACAGACACTCAGCCCTTAAAAACATTAAATTCTGTACATTCTGACCCAATTTCAACAGACAGAATTCATAAACAACTTCACATGTCCACACAATAAAGCCCCAAACTAAGGGGATTTTGCGTTTTCTCCTTCATCTTCTTCTTCTTCTCTTTCTTCTTCTCATTCT
Organism: Anguilla rostrata; assembly: GCF_018555375.3. Classification (NCBI taxonomy): domain Eukaryota; kingdom Metazoa; phylum Chordata; class Actinopteri; order Anguilliformes; family Anguillidae; genus Anguilla; species Anguilla rostrata. Next base: position 359,219 of record NC_057948.1, read on the forward strand.
TATTTTTCCTGTCGCCTATCCCACTAATAACATGTCTCCCCATTGGACATTTTACCGACACCCGCCAAATCTTCACCTACACGACCCAATGAAAAACTCGCATACACACACAAAATACCCATACCTTTTTACTCTGAAACATTTTCAGTACAAACAGCTAGTCTGCCTGTGGCCTAGTGGGTAAGGTTACAGTCTTGGGAACACAGGGTCCCAGGTTCAAGCCCAGCTAGGAACACGTTTCTTTAACCTGCTTTTACCCTCACTAATAATTGTCTACTACTTCTCAATTATTGCTTTTGCACCATATCTACCCACCGTTCACCGAACGTATACACTGCATTATGACGTACTGTCTGCACGTTCAGTTATTAACCGGCTACAATATTGCAAAGCCATATGGATTCAACGGGAGCTCTTCTGTGCTTACTGGCCTGTGTTCTTTAAAACCACGGACAGGTTTGCTAATGATATTTCACGCATTGCATAGCTATGTCATGGTGCTGCACTAACAAAGTCCCAGACTGGTAAACCTCCTGTTGAAGGACTGAATACCGCCTCGCCCTCAGGCAGATAATTCCCTCTTTTACACTAACGTTTTCTTACGCTTTTATATTTTCTTTACCAAAACTCACTCATGGCCACCCATATGCATTTCATGATGGCAAATGTATTCCTTTTATTAAAAAGTTACACCGGTTCACAGCTGTGCCATTACTACATTTCTTCACTTGGCTACTGTACAAAACCTTCTTATCAGCAAACGCCACGTTTCTACATTCATGTTACCTCACCCTGTTCTCTATCTAGCCACATACAAACAATTACTACGTATGTACGTTCTGCAACTCCCCATTAAAACATTACATTTAAAAACATGATTCACTCATAATTATAACTACTAGTACTGAACATGAAAAAAACACAGCAGTGCAATAGACTTCACACGTTACTTAACCCTCCACTTTAACAGCTGATGTTTTATAGCGACTGTTATATATACCGTTTGATAAGGAATATAAGCTCGCTCATGGTCACTCCATTTACTTCGCACTATACTCCATGATCATGTCAACCTTCACCTACATGCCCATTCTGCTAAAAACATATTGTTTCAACTACGCAATTTCATAATTTCATCCTAATTTCTCTCACACTGTTGTTATTTCCTCATATGCAAAGCCTGCTGGGACATATGCGTCTGCTCCTATTCTCCACTATCATGTTTTTTACAAACACTAAAAGTGCATCTCCACGAAATAACAGACAACGGAGCAGGACAGAAGGCTACACAAGTTGCGACCTAGGGAGTTATAATTCTATGGGCTTGCTGATTCTTTTGTCAGTCAAGGCTCGTTGGATGGACGTCAAATCCGTGAGTACATACACTGGCCATATTTCATATGCGTTTCTGATACATTTTACACTTATACGCCACCGCACCCTTTGTCACAGCCACTGTTTTACATAGGCTATATAGCAAACCGAAACTGCTAAACCGTAGCCTACACGCTCAGACTGTACAAATTCACATAAGGACAGCCATAATCCACAACCGTTTCTTACAGGGTCACTTTGCATTTCTCACTCTCATAATAAAACGCTTTGCAAAAAGAAATGATATCTCATAAAAAAAACACTTTTTCAACGTACAAAAATGCCAAGTTACTCAAAAGTATTGATATCAAAATGACGTTACGGTACTACAAACAATATAGGCTATCTTGCCTCACCGAAATGACATAAGATGTATTCCAAAGCAATGCTACCCAATATTTCCTCAATAATATTGGGTAAACACACCTGGATTTTGGTCTGAATGAATGAGTTACAGACGGGATAGGTCTTGTATGTGTGAGTAACTTGGCATTTTTGTACGTTGAAAACGTGTTTTTTATGAGATGCTCTTTACAAGAAAGAGACTCAGGGAATGCAATTTGAAATTGTATGGAAATAATTTAGAGAAAGTTGTGAGTTTTCGTTTTTTGGGAGTATATTTTGATATGAGGTTAACATGGAGGAAGCATATTAGATATGTTGTTAGTAGATGTAAAAAAGTGATAAATGTCATGAGGTGTCTTGCAGGATTGGAGTGGGGAGCTGATATAGCATCTCTGAAATATATTTATGTAGCCTTAATTAGATCAAGATTAGACTATGGAAGTATCGTATATGGATCAGCAGCAAAATCTGTGCTGGCGGACCTAGATGTTATACAATCTCGGGCTTTACGAGTGTGTTTAGGAGCAGTTAAAACTTTCCCAGTGTGTGCACTCCAAGTGGAAGCAGGTGAAATGCCACTGTGGTTGCGTCGGAAACAGCTGGTGGCTAACTACTGGGTTAATCTAAGGGGGCATGGAGATAGTCATCCAACAAAAAGGGTACTGCAGACAAGCTAGGAGAAGGAGAGGATGGAAAAATCAAGTTTCGGATGGGCAGGAGATCAAGTGGCAAGAGATATGGGAGTCTATGATAAAGAGTTTGGCGAAACTGTGGTGTGGCCTGTTAGACCTGTCTGGGAGTTAGAAAGTGTGGGGGTAGATCTGGAATTATTTAAGATTAAGCATTACAGTCAATAAACTGTAGGCGTTAACTTACTCTGAGAGATGGCAGTAATGCAACTTTCAAGGATGCAAGCTGCCGGTAAACAACACCGAAGAAGAGCGGCGTATGCTACTGTTTTTTCCGATGTCTGCTAACGTTATGGAACCATAAAACGTTTTTTGTGTAACATGAGAGGCCATATTATTTGTTGATGTAGATCTCGTATTACATTTGATGACAATGTAACGTTACTAAATTACATAGCTATTTGCACAGCTAACGCTAGCTACCGGACCATGTCAATAAAGGCAACATTAGTTTAGACAACGTTGTGCACAGTAGCCATCTCATATCAGGCAACGTTGCGTTAGCTAGCTAGCTAATGTAATTAACATAATCTAATGCCAGCTCATGTCTAATGTAGCTAACGCTACCGACCGGTACCGACCTCGCAAACGTCTCTCGAATGCAACGCTGCAATGTAGCTAACTAAAGGCCACCTCAGAACAATGATTCGCAACGAGACTGGATGCAACTTACAAAATTCCAAGGCGTCTGATTGTAAACGTTCTAAAAACGGCACTTGGCGATTTGACAAGGTGAGTCTTTTGAGACCCCAGACAAAGGCTTCAGACGCTCTGCAACTAACCAGTTCACACCGCTGCAATTTTCTCTGCAACATTCTAAAACCGGTTTGTCTCGTTGCGAATTATCGATCTGAACTGGCCTTAACGTTACCGTTATTTACATTGACATCAAGTTCATTAACATATTATAATGATCGGAATAAAGCCGTATTTTCACAGAGCCGGGGTATAGGTGGAGCAGAGCCGGTTCTGATTTCTGTGTAAAGATGTCAAGCTGGAGAAAACAAAATAAAAAAATACGGCAGTATGGATTAGCGTTGTTATTTTATTACGCTTCCTCATTATGTTCCTTCAGCCTTGATGCTCTTTTTGATGAAATCACCTTTGTTTTTGTTTTATTCTTCTTGTTCTGGTTGCTAATTTAACACCCAGCTCAGCTTTAACAGTTCTCAAACAGTTTAGCTAGCAAAACCAGAAACACCAGGGGCAACATTTTGCAAGGTAGTTGTTTCACAAATATCACACAACAATCATTCACGAGGAAGACAATGTTTATTGTGCACGAGATACATAATTGCACAAGCCACAGCAAATCCCGCGGATTCTTCTCTGCAGTGTAAAGATGTTCATACCGGGCAAAAGGTGGATAAAGACGTCTGTGGAACTTGATTATCACTAATTCTACCCCAGGTCTGCTACAGCATTTTAACCCGGCTCGGCAGTGTAAAGACAGCTTAAGTTAGCCTAATGTTAGACAATGAATGAATGTGTACATAACGTTACTTTTATAACAACCATGTTTAATTCAGTAAATTGCAAGTGTTATCGTTACCGTGGTCCAGGTGCCAACTGACTGACGTCACACACAGGCGACACTGTTTGGAAGTTGGGAAGTGAGGTCCAAAAACACACATGCAATTACCGCTTCTCGCCATTGGTACCGCCAAAGAGAAAAAAACGGAAATCTTTGAGATTGTTATACTGTATTGACTACTCATCAATTAAATATTGAGCATCTTTCATTTATATTCTGTGTAACTGTAAAGTTTTTGTCAGGATTTATTGAAAAACATCCATGATGATGAGCCTTGTGTTCTACAAACAAAGGGGAGATGGTTAGATAATTTATATGCTTGGCTAGCCAACACTAAGGTATGATTTTACCCAAAAATCCAACACACCTGACACAAAATAACAACCGCAAATCCATGTTTCGGTGCCTGGATTCGAGTTGTTTCTGCGAACTGCAGCGATGCATTTGCTTCTATTTTCTTTAGCTTCTGGCTGAATGTAAAAAGATGGCTCCGATTCCTTGTTGAATGTCCATGGACCACTGGTTCTTTGGTAAGTTGTAAGGATCACTGTCGAGTCCAACTGCCTTTAATTTAAGCAGATAATCATTTGTTTTACTCCCGGTTTTGCAGTTTCCTCTATTAAATGCAGCCATGTGGCAGCATGTTTTGCCACTCAGTCGAGACTGAGAGGACGTATTCCCCTGGGAAAGTGACGTCAATGCATACCCTCTAAACGTGGACAACCTGGTGGAAAGTATTACTTCATTACCATGGTTGGAATTGAAATAAAAAAGGAATATAGGCTAACAGTCACAAAAGTGAAACTAAATGGTTGTCACATTGAGATGGTTGCTCACGCTCACCCTCCTGTCCACTCATATTTATCGACATGAATCCCAATTAGTATGATTGTATGAAAATAATTCATTAAATGTAATGCAAGATAGTCATAACATGTTAGGCCTACAAATGTACTACTGTACATATTATCATTCGTAAGTTTTAAACATGAGGAATTAAAAACATAATCTGGCTAAAACGTCTCATATCCCTTTTTTCTTGAAACACAGACTTCCGTGTTATGGTTAATATGCTGATTATTATCTGATTATAAGCCTATGCATAGAATAGCTTAAAGAACCACCACACAACTCAGTCATGTTGATCGTTCGTTTTCGTGAACGGCCGAATTGTGCTTCGCTTTAAATGTTGCTGCCGTAAGGAATTGTGGGACGGCATTATCTCCTTTCCTTTCGTAAAGGATGGTCCAGTGTGCCCTATGCTAAATGAGATAAGATAGGAAGCATTGAAACACCTTTCCTTAGCATTTAGAGAATTTGAACAGCTCGTATCATGGCTGCCACTTAAATACTTTTGGGTCATTTCACTCAGTTAGGAACCTTCCTAAGCAAAAAAGACTATTCGGACGCAGCCTTACATACACACTCATTTGGCCGGCGCCCTTCACCCAGGAAGTATATGTATTCACACAGAAATTAACCAAATACAATTTGATTTTGGAACCAATTTTTAATGAATGCTGACAGGCGCTGACAGACTACCCGGCGCATTGTACGAGTAAAAAAAATGTATTTAATAATTATTTCGCATTTAGGGGGGCGGCGCCCCAGTGCCCCGCATTAAGGAACCGCCACTGGTTAGCATATGGCTGGTGGTGCTTTGGACAAAGTGAGGTTATTAAAGAAATTATGGGTCATGCTGAAACATAATGGTTTATTGTCACGCTATATATAAAAAAAACAGAAACATAAGAGTCTTTACACACATATAAGTTCCAACATAGATACATCCTAATAAACACATACATAAGTCACAACGTGACAAAATTAAATGAGAGCAACATACCAAGATGTTTCCGTACAGACAAGAGAATCTGATAAGCAGGCTTCTCCCAGATCTGCTTCCTTGCTCCCCTTAAATGACATCCCGACCACACCTCCCAAACTCCATATTTCCCTTAATTTGCCCAAATAAGGCCGAACAGAACACTGTGGTGCCACCAACCAGAGATCCCCTTCCCCTTCTTCCCCTGTAGATACAGGGGAGCCATTATCCAAATGATAGTATTAAGATACTTTGTATGACTGCGCGCGATCTCCACCTCATTACATTTTACATTGCCTCAAATGTTTTAATAAAAGCTCACACTTTATTTAACTACAGAACGTCATGCCCCAGAGTTATTAAGGATTCTGTTTGAGGGTGACCTGACCCAATGATGCCACATGGAGGCGCTGTGGCACTGTCCATGAGTGGTGTCCAGCCTCGCGTTGTCCGCCTGGCATGTCCAACCAGCAGGGGGGTGAGCTGTATGTCAACTGATCCCCCAGTTGGTATGTCCATAGCCCTACCTTCAAAAGGGCAAGATGTCTGAAGGATGCAGAAGATTTCTCTCGTGCAATAAACGGTGTCGTGACCAGTCCCATGCAGGATGCCTTGATGGTTTTCCTAGCTGCTGATCTCATCCTGTAGGCATTTATGGCCCCCCACTTGTGTGTAGCAGTGGAACACAAGTAGAAACCAGACGCGACCTTTTACAATGAATTTTTGTGAGAGTCCTTTTGCAGTGAATTTGTACATTACAAGTATATTTACATATATTATATTTATATGTATTGCAAAAATAAATTTCCATGTGGGTTCAGAAAATATGAGTTTCAATATTAATTTAATTCCATCTGCTACTGCGGCTTTTGCCATTTGTTCAGGCTGTGGAAACTTTTTGGTGACGCTGACCATAATTGAACGCTTTCACTTTTAAAAATCAATTTTGTGGGTTAGGGCTATTGGCTTGTGTTGGCTACATCATACTACCTCATGCAGTGTGCAAGAAAGGCTAACAACACACACGCACTTAGGCCTACTCGTAAGTTTTATCACCACTGCAGTGTAGTAAAACAGCATTTTCTGCGAGAAATGCATTGTCGAGCTCACATGCATACACTACTATGCACACACTACCCTGCATTGGCCTATATTATTGAATGCAAGCACAATATTGTTTACTTGAATAATGGTCAGTTAAGTACTTGGAGTTACTAGCTGCTGTTTACTGTTAACTGATGAATTCTTGAAGGCAACAAGGCCACGGTTCTTGCTTTTTATTCTCAACGACATAGCTTTTTAAAACCTTTTGAAGAGTATGTTTTTGAATGTTTTTTTTCTTCAAAAAGTCTGTGTTATAAAACTCATTTGTACTCAATTACCAGCAGTGATTTTTACATCAGCACCACAATGTTCAGTTAACTTAGCTCGGGTAGTTTGCTAGTGAAGCACAGTAAAGGTTTGGTAAAGCAACAGTCTTGTAGCAGATAACAGTGATGCAACCCTTAAACTATAAAGTAACGCCATTGCCCTTGGCTAGGGGTGATTTCGCCTTTAGCTGACTGTTTTGCGAATTAAATACAATGAATGTTTCAGCCAATAAAAAGTAAATAAAAACCGCTTGAGCCAGTAAAAAAAAAGTCCAAACGAGAAACTGAAAGTAAGACGGGGGATGGGCTACTCCTCTCCATTTTAAAGACGGAAGAAAACAGGAAGGAGTAGAAGAAGGAAGGTATAGCTGAAGGGGTGTGGGAAAGAATGAGAATCTTGTACTATAAGTCGCGTTTACAAGCTTAATTCAGTAAAACGCAGACCTGACGCAATTTTGCCAAGGTGTATTACGCTAGTCACCAATGTCCCATTTTGGGAATCAAAAGGTAATTAAAAAAAAAATTTTCACTTTAATTTCAGTATTTTTGATATCTTATTACAATTTTTGCCTCGTTGGATATGACGGAAGTCACAGGCCCTGATGTTTGATGAAAATAGTGTAGGGTAGGCTATATGTTGTCAGCTGCTACTGCAGCAGAAAAACAGATCGAACATTTTGCCAGACAGTATCGAACAGGCATCGACTTTGCAATGAAATCAGATTTGAATCCAGCATACATTCAGTGCTTATTGGTCTGATGACTTTATATCAAGAAGACGATAACCAAGCTATCACTTGGTATCAATACAGGTAAACATAAATACATAGAAGAAACGTGGGTAAACAAAAAATCGAAGTTACGGTTCAGCATTAATTTGTATTACGTGGATACGTTCGTGGACGTAGGCCTCTTACTTTTGTAATTATTAAACGTTTATATTAAATCAGACATTACGTGTGTTTAACGTCATGGTTTTGTAGGAAATGTTTTTTTCCTATTTTTATTTATTTTATTTTGAACTTTTTATTTTTAACAGACGCATTTGAAACGAATAGCTTTTCCGACACATTAATAATAGGTCAATATAAGCCTATTTATCTTTAATTAAGATTGATGGATATAATAACAGTTTGATGGGCACATCAAATACTTGTATGAATCTTGTGTGGACAAAAAAGTCAAAATTAGATTTTTGTTCCATCGTCAGTTTGGGTTTGATTAAATGTAGAATATAGGCAGAATGTTCTGAACTTGACCTGTTACAAAAACAAAAAGGAGTGGTCCAGAAGTGCAAAACATTTGCACCTCAGGGCTTTTTGTTTTTGTATGTTGCATCTGCACCTCAGGGCCGAAAGCTTTTGTTTTTGCGTTTTCTATTTGTTTTTGTGTTTTGCACTTCATAGCCACTGTACACCGAAGTTTCAAAATCGACAAATAGAAGCTCCATATTTACAGTTGGATCCTACCACTATAACAAATGTCTGTTTAGAATGATTTCAGTCAAAATGGCTTTATTCAGAACAAGCACCTAGAATTCTCTAAATGACATTGTTTAAAATGCATAGACAGATTATAGGCTTGTACGAACTGTGAAATACAGTGGGGAATCTTCAGTGTTATGGGGCTGTTCTGCTCCCACTGGTCCTGGGGCCCTTGTTAAGGACAACGGCATCATGAACGCTGCCCGAGTACCAGGACATTTTAGCCAAAAATCTGGTTGCCTCTGTCAGCAGACTGAAAGCTGCAAGTACTATAGATCTTCCAGCAAGACAGTGACAAGCACAGAGTACAATTTACAAATAAATGCTTAAACCACCAAAGAAACATCATTTAGAAATGGCTGGAGTCTCCAGATTTGAAGTCCATTCAACACTTGTGGTTTTAATTGAAGAGGACAGTACATAAACACAGTTAAAAAAATACTAAGTATATGGAAAGATTCTAGTTGTAGGAAGGGTTTAAGATCTCTCCCAATGTGTTCTCCAGTCTAATAAAACTCGATATAAAAAGACTCCATTATTCCTGCAAGGGGAGGGTGCACAAAGTCCTGACTACAGGGAGGGGCAAGAATTGTGGCAAATAATTTCTGGAAATAGAGCCTAATTAATTTCCAGTCAACAGTAAATATACTCTTTAAATATGTGTTTCTGTTTGGATTAGTGTGTGTGTGTTAAATGTGTTCTCATTTTGTGTGTTTTCAGATTGCCTATTTTAAGTAAAGACCCACATGTGGTCTAACCTGGTCTGATGTATTCCAGTCTCCTTAGATAGGGGGAACTGTTTCCAAAATGAGCCTCTCAGGGGAGCCAGAGACCAAAGAAGAGATCCTCAGCACTGACAGAAAGAGGTATACATGCTTGAATCAGATATGCAATGTGATATGAGATAGTGCTGCAGTACAAGGATGAGTTTAACTGTAGTAAAAGGATGAGTTTAACTGGAAGCTCTGTCTCCATGTGCTGTGAGTTAGAGCTGCAGTAAGAGGATGAGTTTAACTGGAAGCTCTGTCTCCATGTGCTGTGAGTTAGAGCTGCAGTAAGAGAATGAGTTTAACTGGATGCTCTGTCTCCATGTTTTGTTCACAGAGTCCAGGCAGAAAGAGCAGGGTCACCTGCACCCAGCTGTCTGTCTATGAAGAGTGAAGAATCTTTGGGTCATTTAATCAACTTCAAAGGAGAGTCCACTGTTGATCAAAGGTTAATCAAACATATTTCTGTTGACACTGTTCCTTTATTATATGTCACTGGCACATTTCAGGTGTAAGTCGGTGTATTATATCATATTCAACTCGTAAGTGGGGTGTATTATGAGATATTCAGATATCTGCTTACTGCAGCTAACTCACAGCATGAGTTTAACTGGAAGTTCTGTCTCCAATTGTGAGTTAGAGCTGCAGTAAGAGGATGAGTTTAACTTGAAGCTATGTCTCCATGTGCTGTGAGTTAGAGCTGCAGTAAGAGGATGAGTTTAACTGGAAGCTATGTCTCCATGTGCTGTAAGTTAGAGCTGCAGTAAGAGGATGCATTTAACTGAGTTGGAGCTGCAGTAAGAAGATGAGTTTAACTGGACGCTGTGTCTCCATGTGCTGTGAGTTAGAACTGCAGTAAGAAGATGAGTTTAACTGGAAGCTCTGTCTCCATGTGCTGTGAGTTAGAGCTGCAGTGAGAGCATGAGTTTAACTGGAAGCTCTGTCTCCATGTTTTGTTCACAGGGTCCAGACAGAAAGAGCAGGGTCACCTGCACCCAGCTGTCTGTCTATGAAGAGTGAAGAATCATTGGGTCATTTAACCAACTTCAAAGGAGAGTCCGCTGTTGATCAAAGGTTAATCAAACATATTTATGTTGACACTGTTCCTTTATCATATGTCACTGGCACATTTCAGGTGTAAGTCGGTGTATTATATCATATTCAACTCGTAAGTGGGGTGTATTATGAGATATTCAGATATGCTGTGAGTTAGCTGCAGTAAGCAGATGAGTTTAACTGGAAGTTCTGTCTCCAATTGTGAGTTAGAGCTGCAGTAAGAGGATGAGTTTAACTGGAACATCGGTCTCCATGTGCTGTGAGTTAGAGCTGCAGTAAGAGGATGAGTTTAACTGGAAGCTCTGTCTCCATGTGCTGTGAGTTAGAGCTGCAGTAAGAAGGTGATTTTAACTGGAAGCTCTGTCTCCATGTGCTGTGAGTTAGAGCTGCAGTAAGAGGATGAGTTTAACTGGAAGTTCTGTCTCCAATTTTGAGTTAAAGCTGCAGTAAGAGGATGCATTTAACTGAGTTGGAGCTGCAGTAAGAAGATGAGTTTAACTTGAAGCTCTGTTCCATGTGCTGTGAGTTAGAGCTGCAGTAAGAGGATGAGTTTAACTGGAAGCTCTGTCTCCATGTGCTGTGAGTTAGAACTGCAGTAAGAGGATGAGTTTAACTGAGTTGCAGCTGCAGTAAGAGGATGAGTTTAACTGGAAGCTCTGTCTCCATGTTTTGTTCACAGGGTCCAGGCAGAAAGAGCAGGGTCACCTGCACCCAGCTGTCTGTCTATGAAGAGTGAAGAATCATTGGGTCATTTAATCAACTTCAGAGGACAGTCCACTGTTGATCAAAGGTTAATCAAACATATTTATGTTGACACTGTTCCTTTATTATATGTCACTGGCACATTTCAGGTGTAAGTCGGTGTATTATATCATATTCAGCTCGTAATTGGGGTGTATTATGAGATATTCAGATATGCTGTGAGTTAGAGCTACAGTAAGCAGATGAGTTTAACTGGAAGTTCTGTCTCCAATTGTGAGTTAGAGCTGCAGTAAGAGGATGCATTTAACTGAGTTGGAGCTGCAGTAAGAAGGTGAGTTTAACTGGAAGCTCTGTCTCCATGTGCTGTGAGTTAGAGCTGCAGTAAGAGGATGAGTTTAACTGGAAGCTCTGTCTCCATGTGCTGTGAGTTAGAGCTGCAGTAAGAGGATGAGTTTAACTGGAAGCTCTGTCTCCATGTGCTGTGAGTTAGAGCTGCAGTAAGAGGATGAGTTTAACTGGACGCTCTGTCTCCATGTGCTGTGAGTTAGAGCTGCAGTAAGAGGATGAGTTTAACTGCAAGTTCTGTCTCCATGTGCTGTAAGTTAGAGCTGCAGTAAGAGGATGAGTTTAACTGAGTTGCAGCTGCAGTAAGAGGATGAGTTTAACTGCAAGCTCTGTTTCCATGTACTGTGAGTTAGAGCTGCGGTAAGAGAATGAGTTTAACTGGAAGCTCTGTCTCCATGTGCTGTGAGTTAGAACTGCAGTACGAGGATGAGTTTAACTGGAAGTTCTGTCTCCATGTTTTGTTCACAGGGTCCAGGCAGAAAGAGCAGGGTCACCTGCACCCAGCTGTCTGTCTATGAAGAGTGAAGAATCATTGGGTCATTTAATCAACTTCAAAGGAGAGTCCACTGTTGATCAAAGGTTAATCAAACATATTTATGTTGACACTGTTCCTTTATTATATGTCACTGGCACATTCCAGGTGTAAGTCGGTGTATTATATCATATTCAACTCCTAAGTGGGGTGTATTATGAGATATTCAGATATGCTGTGAGTTACAGGCCTGCAGTAAGCAGTCGAGTTTAACTGGAACCTCTTTCTCCATGTTTTATTCACAGTATCCAGCAGTCACTGGAGTCCCACTCTTTAGATAAGAGTTCAGTGAAATCATTTTCCGCAAAACAGGTGTGAGATCTGATTTTTTATCTCATTGTTTGTAATTAATTATAGGTTTATTCGTACAGTAAATTTATATAATGTGTATGTAATATGCAATACATAGATGTTTTCAAGTGCCTAATGTGGCACATAACCTTCAGGGTTTCCGCCAGATAAGTTGTTAGGCCCGGTAGGAGGTATCCTTTGACAGGGCCCAGCGCGGCCCAGCGGCCAAGCGTCTTTTTTGATGGGGGTCGACGCGGGCCAGCGACAGACTGATGGCAGCATTAAGGTAGGGCCCTATAGTTTCTTTGATAACAGAATCACGGACGGAATCACGGAATTAAGAATTTAAAAAAGCTATAGATTCCATAGGGCCCTACATTAAGTCAGTGCTAAAAGCTGACTGGAGATTTGAAAATATGACTACATAATGTGAATGTTGTTATAAATAAGTCATTTATTCTACACACATTTTTAAAAAACCAACAACTATTTACAGCATAACAAAGTCTTACAAAGAATCTGACAACCATGTACAGTCTTGGAATGCTGTATTTTCAACAACAACAACAAATTAAATTCAATTAAATTCAATAATATCAAAGTTTTTGCGCTGAACAAAAAACTTGAAAGAAGTCCTGATTGGCTACTGATTCTTACAGCCTTGGAATGCTGGGCACATTTCAACAACAACAAAATAAATTATATTAAAATAAATAATATCAAGTATTTTGCACTCTACAAAAACTTGTATTCAAGTCCTGATTGGCTACTGAATCTGACAACAAGCCTTGGAATGCTGTGCACATTTAAACATTTAAAAAACTCTCTAAGGTTTTTGGCTTTTGCACTAGGCTACCTTTCCTCCTTGACATTATCCCTAAATGGCACAAAGGAAGTATCTGTGTTACTGACTGTTTGGCTAGCTAGTTAAGTTAGTTACATGACCACGTTGTCATAAAATTTTTCCCGACCGTGAAAACTGCCTGACTGGTTTATTTTGCCCAGACGTGGCTCCTGAGTAAATCTATCATTGTTTCCGTTGCAGCACTTTAGACACAAGCAATATCGAAAAAATCCTGAAATTTCTTCTTACCGTGAAGAGTGCCTGACCCTCAACCGTAGCGTTGTTTTCCCCAAAGATAGTATTTCTAGATATAGCCTAATTTTGCCGCTGTGTTAACACATTTCTACGGTTGCCAGTCAGGCACTCTTCACCATAAGAAGAAATTTTAGGATTTTTCCGATATTACTTGTGTCAAAATCTGTCCAAAATGTAAACAAGTCAGACAGTTTTCACGGTCGGGAAAAATGTTATGACAACTAAATAATAAATGGTGGCTTGCTAGGTAACGTTAGCTTGTGATAGTTGGAAGCATCAAGTGTTGAACGTCACAATGAGGGTAAAGAACACTGATCTCAGACCTGCTGTTTTCCTATTGTGCGTTCATATTTTAACCAACAGATGTCGCTGGTGAGCTTTTCAACTGAGCCTCCCCACTGTAACTGTAGTTTAAAAAACATCTTAAAAATACATTAAAAAAAAAAAAAAAAAAAATTCCCTGATGCTCAGGCCCGGCGGGGGGTCAACTTAGGCCCGGCGGGCCACCGGGCTTGCAATACACTGGCGGAAACCCTGACCTTAATCACACTGATACTGCACACTTCTTCTTGTGTTTATTTCACACTGATACTGCACACCTCTTCTTGCATTTATTTCACACTAATACAGCACACCTCTTTATGCGTTTATTTCACTCCGATACAGCACACCTCTTCATGTGTTTATTTCACTCTGATACAGCACACTTCTTACTGTGTTTATTTCAGTCTCTCCTGCGCACTCTGATGAAGCTGAAGAAGGATGGAAAGTTGAAACTGTTTCAGAGCCATCTGAGTCAGGATTGCCCAGAATGCTTTAAGAGTCTGTCTGAAGATTCTTCTGTCCTGGTTAAGTTTATGAAGATGAAGGAATTATTCAAAAGTCATCGAATTGAAGGTTACCCTGAATGCACTGAGAGAGAGCAAGAGGTTCCTGAGGCCCTGTACATAGTTGAGAAGTTGCTGGAGACCTGTGGCAATGAGAGGTCTCTCAAGATCACCCTCCACATCCTGAAGAACATGAAGCAGAAGGATATCGCCGACTCACTGGAGAGAGATGAGCAGCACAGTAAGAGTTCTCTCTCATTGCTAATGTGTGTCCATTCAAATATTGAAATTAGTTATAGCATCTACACATCCATAACAGTGTTTTACATTTACAATATTACAAATAGAAAACGTCACAAGCAATGCGCACACGAAGGCATTTAAAATCAAACTATGTAATGAAGCAGTGATTATGGGGGTAAGCAAATGTACATGAGATTAAATGTCCCTGAGGGGGATTCAAAACAGGAACCTTGTGCTCGAAAGCTGGTAAGTACAACGCTGTCCCATAAATTTGAGTTAGCATCCAGGGCTAAAGAGCTCTCAGGATAAAAAAATATTAGATTGTAAAATAACCATGTGACCTTTGAAGACAGTATTTACCACAAAGACAAATCTACATTATAAACCCAAAAAAAAGAAATGTAAAAGGACGATTGAGCTTAAGTTTTTCCTTCATCGTTATTGTACAAATGCATGCATTTCTGTTTTTCGCTGATGTTGGATTTATTATGGATTACAATTCAGAGGTATGCAATACTGTGTGTGAGGTGTGTTACACACTTTGACAGAGGTGTGCATCGCTGTGTGAGGTGTGTAACATACTGTTAGAGGTATTTAGCATTTTGATACATGTAAAATACTGAGAGAACTGAGTGCATTAACACTTTTATTGACCGTTCCATCTTAAAATCTGTTATTGAGTGGGAAATGTTTACCATATTTTAAAGGTAATTAATTATATTTCCCTTTTCAGATGAACCCATAAAAAGAGCCCAGCAGGAACTGAAAACTCATCTGAAGAAGCAGTTTGAATGCATATTTGAAGGTTTAGCAAAGCAGGCCAACCAAACCCCTTTGAATGATATCTATACAGAGCTCTACATCACAGAGGGGGGAAGTGGGGGGGTTAATAATGAACACGAGGTCAGACAGATTGAGACAGCATCCAAGAGACAAACCACACAGGAGACTGCAATCCTCTGCAATGACATCTTTAAGCCTTTACCTGGACAAAAGAAACCCATTAGAACTGTGCTTACAAAGGGCATTGCTGGCATTGGGAAAACTATTTCTGTGCAGAAGTTCATTCTGGACTGGGCAGAAGGAAAAGCCAATCAGGATGTTGATTTCATCTTCACTCTTCCTTTCCGAGATCTGAATTTGAAGAAGGAAAGAGCATTCAGTCTGATGCAACTTCTGCATCACTATTTTCCACAACTGAAAGAGATAAAAAGTATTGAAGGTGATAAAGTCAAAGTTGTGTTTATCTTTGATGGTTTGGATGAGTGTCGACTTCCTCTTCATTTCCAAAGCAATAAGTTCTGCTGTGATATAACAGAATCATCATCAGTGGATGTGTGGCTGACCAACCTCATTAAGGGAAATCTGCTTCCCTTTGCTCTCCTCTGGATCACCTCCCGACCAGCAGCAGCCAGTCAGATCCTTCCTGACTGCGTCCAACGAATGACAGAGATACGAGGGTTCAATGACCCACAGAAGGAGGAGTACTTCAGGAAGAGAATCAGAGATCAGAACCAGGCCAGCAGAATTATCTCACACATAAAGTCATCCAGGAGTCTCTACATCATGTGTCACATACCAGTCTTCTGCTGCATTTCTGCTACTGTTTTGGAGACAATGTTGGGTAAAGTAGAGAGTGGAGATCTGCCCAAAACACTTACTGAAATGTACACACACGTTCTACTCATTCAGACTAATGTGAAGAAACAGAAGTATCATGGCACCAATGAGACAAACTCAAAGAAGATGTCAGCATCAGATACAGAAATAATCCTGAAACTGGGACAGCTGGCTTTTCTACAGCTGGAAAAGGGCAATCTGATATTCTATGAAGAGGACCTGAGAGAGAGCGGCATTGATGTCAGTGAAGCTTCAGTGTACTCTGGGGTGTGCACAGAGATCTTTAAAGAGGAGTGTGGGTTGGATCAGGAGAAGGTCTACTGCTTTGTGCATCTGAGCATTCAGGAGTATCTGGCTGCCTTGTTTGTGTTTCATTCATGTGTAAATGAGAACAGAAATGTATTTAGAACAGAAGAATCAAAATCTCTCAGTGAGAGAGTTGAGCTGTCTGAGTTACACAGGAGTGCAGTGGATCAGGCCTTAGAGAGTAAGAATGGACACCTGGACCTTTTCATCCGATTCCTTCTTGGCCTCTCACTGGACTCCATTCAGACTCTTTTAGGAGGTCTACTGACACAGACAGGAAGCAAATCTGATGGAGGAAGATACAAAACGAGGCCCAGTTTATTTCTCAGTCTATGGTCTGAAAGCAGATCATTGAGCATTGACATAACAGTCCAATACATTCAGGAGAAGATCAGGGAGGAATCTTCAGCCGAGAGGATCATCAATCTGTTCCACTGTCTCAATGAACTGAATGACAACTCTCTTGTGGAGGAAATCATGAATGCCCAGGCATCAGGAAAACTTTCTGATAAAGAGCTGGAACCACACCAATGTTCAGCTCTGGCCTTTGTGTTACTGATGTCAGAGAAGATCCTGGATGAGTTTGACTTGAAGACCTACAACACATCAGCAGCAGGTCATCAGAGACTGGTACCAGTAGTCAGGAGCTGCAGGAAGGCCATGTGAGTATTACACCATTAATAATATAGATGTCTGACTGCATATTTTCACCCTTTATATTCCTGGTCAGAATAAAGTGCAATCAATTGTCGGGTAAGTGAAAATTTGGTTTAAAAAGAAATCATTGCTTAACCTTCCTCCAGTTTTTGGGTCAAATCTGACCGATTTACAACTTTTGTTTTCATTGCCTCAAGACCTTATGTTTCCCTCCACACTAGGTATTTGAACATATAAAATTGCTGATCACCACTTTCATTGAATTTTGAGTGGTTTAGTCAACTTTGTCACACCTGTGGTGTTCCGGGTCTAAAATGACTGCCATAGGAAATGAATGGGTAAGACTACATTATGTTCATCCAGCAGATGGAAAACATCCCCATACACACACCCACTCACCCACACATCCACAACCACAACCCCCTCACCCCCACCCATCTGCACCCCACCCTTTCATCCCCCCCCCCCCGTGCCCCCCACTGTTAAACAAAATTTGGTGATGATTTATGGTTTTTGTGTTAATACAAGAGCGGTTAAAACAGACCAGCGAAATTTGGCCATGAACACAATAATAAGGGGGGGGAGCAACAAACAAAATTAAAATTAAAAACTAAAATTATGATGAAATAGTTCAGTCTCTTCATGGTAATACTACATGATACTACAACTCCCATGACCACTGTGTGGATAGTGTGTGCTCATCCCATTGACCCTGCACTTTACCCTCTCACTCTCGCCTTCCCCTCAGTGGGAGAAGGTGAATAAGGCCAAAATCAAACATCCAAACACGGCGCATCATCCAAAAATGTGTGTACATTTTCTTATTGTGGCTTCAAAGTATTCGGTTAGTGACACTACGGCAGGGGAGAGCGTAGATTCATATTTTCCGGTTCTGAAAAGACAGCAGTGACAATGATTGCAGCATCAAACACAAACAAATTGAACTGTTTGGCCATAATGATCAGCGCTATGTATGGAGGAAAAGGTTGAGGCTTTTAATCTGAAGAACACCATCCCAACTGTGAATCATGGGGGTGGGAGCATTGTATTGTGGGGGTGTTTTACTGAAAAAGGGACTGGTGCATTTCAGAAAATAGATGGCATCATGAAGGAGGAGGATTATCTAGAAATACTGAAGCAACACCTCAAGACATCTAGAAAGTTAAAATTTGGTCAGAACTGGGTCTTCTAGCAGAACAATGATCCGAAGAATACTTCCAAAGTTGTAACAAAATGCCTTAAAGACAACAAAGTGATAGTATTGGAGTGGTCATCACAAAGCCCTGACCTGAATCCCATAGAAAATTTGTGGACTGAACTGAAAAAGCGCGTCCGAGCAAGGAGGCCCACAAACCTGACTGAGTTACACCAGTTCTGTCAGAAGGAATGGGCAAAAATTCCAGCAAAGTATTGTGAGAAGCTTGTGGAAGGCTACTCCAAGCATTTGATTCAAGTTAAGCAATAAAATGGCAATGCCACCAAATACTAACAAAGTGTAAAATCTGATAGAGTATAAAAAAGCTTAAATAAATCTCTCTTAGTTATTGTTTTGAAATGAGATCTTATGGAAATAAAAGTAGATGCCCTAATTGAGTTAACACAGGAGATGTATGGTAACATGAAATGTGTGCAGTTGTCAAAAATTCAGTTTAAATGTCTTTAGCCTAGGCGTATTTAAACCTTTAGCCTCAACTGTACATTGTACAATTACGTATATTTATTTTAATCAACAAAGTTTAATCAACAAAAGCTCTGTTTTTTAGTTAAAACAAATTCATGTTTTATATTAATCTTTAATGTCTCTTTTGTCTTCATAAAGTAAAGCTGATTTGTGACAGTAATGTTTACACTGCAGCTGGACATTGCTGTTTGCACATGTGAAGCAGTGTAGTACCACTCTGGTCTCTGCTTTATTCTGATATGGCCTGACCCAGAATCTCCAACATAGTTCTTGTTGATAGAGTGAAAATAGGAAGGTTGAGGAATTGTAGGGTATAATGGGTGCCAGAGTGAGGTCTACTCAGGGAACTGTTAAAATGACCTCTGCACCCAGTGCCTGTTCTTGAGTTCTTGAGGCTTATCTCAGGGTAAAGCAGGATTTGAGTTCCTACAGACCTTTGGAATTCTTGGTTACATGTAACACCAGCAGACCTATGTTATATGTAAACAGATCACCTCCTTGCCATCCAGGATGTAATGTGTGTCCAGCTTTAGTGTGTTAGCTTGCAGTGCTGTGGGATGTTTGTCACAGAAAACCGCAAGTAAAGGAGAAAAATGAATCTGAAAGACCTTTTCCATCTTCCCTTTGGTTGGTAGCTGTACAAAACTGCAAACTCAATGTCCACCCTGACAATGTAATCCATACCCAAAATGCTCATATGAAACAAGTATAATCTATACCCACTTATTCCTGATTAGGGGAGGTACTGGAGCCTATCCCAGCATGCATTGGACAAGAGACAGGAATACACCGTGGACAGGTCACCAATATATCACAGGTCACATACACCATTCACTCATGCACTCACACCTATGGGCAATTTAGAGTCTCCAATTAGCCTACTTACATGTCTTTGGATTGTGGGAGGAAACCGGAGTACCTGGAGGAAACCCACACAGACACAGGGACATGTGAACTTCACCCAGAAAGTCCCAGGATTCAAACCCACGACCTTCTTGCTGTGAGGCAACAGTACTACCAACTGCACCAGACAGTGCTACTCTCTTCCCCACCGTGCCACCCTGGTATGAGGATAATTAAGTACATTGTTTGAGATTCCCTTAAGTGCCATCCCATATTCCACACTACTTTACATTTTCTAGTTCTCCCGCAGGCTCTAAACAAGGGACTTTGTCTGACTGGCGTGCCCTTATGACCAAATCTATCAGTTCTATAAATGTTTCATGTCCTCCTGCAAGGGTCTATGGTGATGATCCTTCTAAATGTGGTTTTCTAACTAACAATTCCATTTCCTTCCTCTTCTGTATGGTGTACTAGTTCCTGTTTCTAAAGTCAGTCTATCTTTAGTTATTCAGGTTGCAATGCTGTGGGAACACAGTTAAAACCAAAACTAAAGATGTAAACTCATTGTCCACTGTGAAAGATATGTGTTTTACATCTTTTCTTTTGGTGGTAGCTGTGCCAAAAGTCCCACAGTATTGCAAACTAACTCACTGTCCACTCTGAAAGATGGGTGGCTGGACTTTTGGGATGGGATGGGAGGGAGGGTTACGCCCAGAGATAAGATCATAGAAAAAGTATGAGCCCATTTGCCCCAATTCATAGAACTTACAGTATAAGAAAAGGGTCAGAATTTAATCTGTAGAACTGTCAGAGTTCAGTCCAGCAGCACATCTAATTATCAGATCCAAAGCACTGCAGTTGGAGAGTGTAGCACAGAACATCTTCAAACTTAAAATACACAATTCTCAAAAACTCTAATAAACAATTAAAAAAAAATTGTTTATTAGAGTCAAAGTAAGCAGTTTCTCCAAATGTTTGATCAGAAAATTTGAATCTTTAGCTCTATTTATTTTATAAAATTATAATTATAATATTATGAAAGGTGCCAATAATTCAGCGAGTTGAATGTATGAACTCTTCTTTGCAGACTGAACAGCTGTGGCCTCACAGAGAAGTCCTGTGATATTGTGGCCTCAGCTCTCCAGTCATCAAACTCACCCCTGAGAGATCTGGACCTCAGCTACAATAACCTGGGAGATTCAGGAGTGAAGCTGCTCTATGCTGGACTGATGAGTCCAAACTGTAAACTACAGAGACTGAGGTGAGTTGCGCTGTGTACTGTGTGACTTTATATAAATAGAATTAGTGATCCTGGTTTTGTAATGTATCGCTTCCTGTTTCTAAAGGGAATCCACCTTTAGCTGTGTGTTTGCTTGCAATACTGTGGGAATTGTGTGCAGCTAAAACCAAAAGTAAAAAAGCAAACTCACTGTTCACTCTTATGTGTTATCTTTTACATCTTTCCATTTTGTTGGTAGCTGTACAAACTGATTGTCCACTCTGTAAGATGGTAGCTGCAGTTCTGGGATGGGATGGGAGGGTTAAGCCCAGAGAAAATCATAGAAAAGAGGCGTTAGTCCCATTTCAGAGTACGTACTGTCACGGTTGAGGAGGGTGGGACGCAATTGCGGACCAAGGGGATCTAAAAAAAGTTAACCCTGAGGGGTAACCACAAAATCGCCGAGCGATAGAAAGGGACAGGGGAAATACCAAATAAAGAGCTAGATAATTGCTCCCTCCACTCACTGAAACTTCTGTCAGTGGGCTCAGAAAACTAAAAGAAATGAAACACTGCCGCAGCGTAGCTACCCAGAAAGAAAAACCCCACTAGAAAAACAGAGTGGAGTCACTTACAAAAGAAAAAGGACACTCGCAGCCTGGCAGGTAGAAAACAAAAGGAAAGCTAAAGAGAAGAGGGCAAAATGTCCTCCACAGTGCAAAGAGATAATCAGCTCGAGAAGAAACTAAATGGTGATCAAATCTGGCAGATAGGATCAATATGGTAACTTCTGCCGATTCTTACACCCCTACACACCAAGAGCATGACAAACAATGAGTCTGCGCTGAACCCCAGAAATCAGGGGCTAGATATAGGCCTCCCACACCTGACCATCATCAGGGACAATTAGCTCAGAGCAAATGCCTGTGAGGTGCCATCACCTCACCATAGCACTCACACACCTGCCCCTCCTCAGGGTCAATTAACCCACAGAAATCAGAGTGAGAGGTGCCACCACCTCACAACTTACAATATAAGAAATTGGACCGTTTGGATCAGAATGACATCTGTGCAACTGTCTGAGTTCAGTCCAACAGGACGTCTAATTCTCAGCTCCAAAGTGCTGCAGTTGGAGAGTGTAGCACAGACATCTTTCCCAGAGCATCAACAAGCTTAAAATCCTCGATTTCACTCTGCATCACTGAACAGGTCCATTGTTACATTTAACATTGCATGTTTTTTTATTTACCTAATATTAGATTACATTACATTTATTTGACAAACGCTTTTATCCAGAGTGACGTGCAATAAGTGCATACTGAAATTCATTGGAACAACTACAATACACAAGTCCAATAAGGTACAATGCTCATTATGTAACAGTTATCAATGGCCATGAGCACTCGAAAATCACACTAGGAGTCATGATCAGTCGCGATTTTAGCATAGCATTTCTGGTGGGGCAGTTTTGTATGACGTCACCATCACAAAAAATAAAGGTAGCCAATTAGTCTATGGTAGGCCTATTCTATTATATGGACTGCTCTGTAAGTACCAGGGAGCAGAAAGATTTACAAAATGAATAATAAAATAAAGACTCATTCAAACTTGAACTTAAGAAACTTCAAAATTAAAATAAAATCACACTTGCCTTGAAATTGAAAACTTTAGCTGGCTAGAGTGAGAGCACCTATTATCGACCACCCGAGGGGACGGGTGGGGGGGGGGAACGTGTATCGACCACCCTAACCGCTAGTGTATTTACTGTCTAAATGTAAAAAAACTAACTTCATACATATACATTTAGTTATATTAATACAGCCTTATTTACAATATCAACTTTAAGATAAGCAACACGCTCGGAATTATCTCATTGCGACCCATTAAATGCAAAGGCGCAGAGGTTGCTTCATAATTTCAAACTGCTTTCCTAACGGCTATTTTGCATTTTGCGACTTGGGTTACAACAGTGAATATGTACAGATTCCTAAACGTGCTGATAGCTACCACCCTTTCTCATATTAACCTCAAATACGCAAGATAGGACACTTATACAGTATGCTAGAAAATTTATGTGAAGTTCCATTCATTTATATGGGGTAGTCGATACACGTCCCCATAGCTAGCGCTGGACCACCTCTGACTTATTTTCCGGCACAGAAAAAAAATTGCTAAAGTACTGAAAAAATAACCACTGAAGGATAACAAGGACATTTTTTCCTACATAACTAGGTACAGGTTGTTACCGATATTTCACCTATTTCATATATAGTTCAAATCTATTTACGTTTTCTTGTCTGTCTAAGGTACTCTCACTCTAGCATTAGCGATAGACGTACATCAACCGATTAACGGTTACGTTTATTATTTTTTCGCCACCTGAGGTGGCTCACCTGTTGCTAGGCAGAGTTCGTAGGGGCAGTTTCTGCCCCTCCGCCCAGCGTAATTTGCGGGAGGTTTTCCCTGCTTACGCAGATCACGGTCACGTTGTTCCCCTAGCAACGATGGGGCAGAGTGCTCCGCTGCCCCACAGCAGAGAGATAGGACAGGGAGCGCAGTCCACAGTGCGAGCACACACACATACACACAAAGGAAATTACTCCAAAACAGCACTATAAGGATTGTGTGTCAAGTGTATCATATTTATACATGCCAATTTCACCACTGAATCACTATTTTGTATTAAATATAAAATCCATTATGCCACAACGTTAAGATGTTATGAGAATCTTGCACCACAGCGCCATCTTTGGTGGGGCACTGCCCCACATGCCCCAAATGTAAAAATGCCCCTGGTCATGATAACAGTATAATGTAGTTATACTATAATGCATTATCTCTTTGCAGACTGAACAGCTGTGACCTCACAGAGGAGTCCTGTGCTATTGTGGCCTCAGCTCTCCAATCATCAAACTCACCCCTGAGAGATCTGGACCTCAGCTACAATAACCTGGGAGATTCAGGAGTGAAGCTGCTCGGTGCTGGACTGATGAGTCCAAACTGTAAACTACAGAGACTGGGGTGAGTAGCGCTCTGTACTGTGTGACTTTAAATGGATATAATTAGTGATCATGGCTGTGTAAGGTTTTGAATTTTTTTCATTTTTTACAAAATTACTGACTCCATTAATTTTCTATTCATTCATTTTCTAAATCAGTAAAATGAATGTTTATGTGTGAATATAAGTTTACACACTGTATGAGCACATTCATATGAAATGATGGGCGGAAAGACCTATCGAGTGGAAATTAAATTGATAATCGGTCTAATTTGTTAAAAATGATCAAATATACGGCAGCACAGTGGTGCAGTGGGTAGCACTGTTGCCTCACAGCCACAGAAGGAATTAAATGAAAGGAAATTCCTAATCACAGCTTGTTTCCCCTAAAAATAGTCCCAGAAGGTCCAAACTGTAGCGTTTTTTTCCCCAAAGATGGTATTTCTAGATATAGCCTAATTTTGCCACTTCTACGTTTGCTGGTCAGGCACTCTTCATGGTAAGAAGAAATTTTAGGATTTTTCCGATATTACTTGTGTCGAAAGTGCTGCGATGGAAAAAACGATAGATTTACTCAGTAGCCACATCTGTCCAAAATGTAAACAAGCCAGGCAGTTTTTTTTTTTGTTTTTTTTGGCTTTTACAGTAGGCTACCTTTCCTCCTTGACATTATCCCTAAATGGCACAAAGGAAGTATCTGTGTTACTGACTGTTTGGCTAGCTAGTTAAGTTAGTTACATGACCACGTTGTCATAAAAATTTTCCCGACCGTGAAAACTGGCTTTATTAGCCTGCTTGCTAAAGCACCGCAAGCTTAGTAGTTAGCTAAAGCAAGTGTACATTTCAATAGCTACTCACTTAGCTATCAGGCTACCCAGATAGCCAGCGCCAGACCAGGTCCGTACCAGTTCTGGCCAAGGAGTGCTGACTTTTCCACGATATGAATTAAATCACATTTAATGCAGCTTTATTTATTTTAGGCTTACCTATTCACTACTGTGTCCAATGTGCCTTTCCTACCTTTCCTCCTTGACATTATCCTTAAATGGCACAAAGGAAGTATCTGTGTTACTGACTGTTTGGCTAGCTAGTTAAGTTAGTTGCATGACCACATTGTCATAAAATTTTTCCCGACTGTGAAAACTGCCTGACTTGTTTACATTCTGGAGTAAATCTATCGTTGTTTCCATTGCAGCACTTTAGACACAAGCAATATTGATACAGTGAGAAACCCTCTATTCTGCGGTCGAGTTGCTGAACAATAAGAAGATTATTATACCATTACCATGCCATTCTACAGCCAATATCCGGGACTAAATATTTTATAAATATACAACCTTACCATTGGTTTTACGCATAGCGATATCCGTTTTGAGACTGAGTGGTCATATATTGTATTACAATCCGTTTGTGAAATATACGCGCATTTGTGACGCCTGGGTACCTTCCAAAATAGCTGTGCGTAATACCACACGTGTTGTTTACGGCGTTGTTGCCCTTTTTAGTACAGTCTGGCTTTATTGACAATTCATTTATTCAGTAGGTGAGAGTATAAGCTTTCTAACGATGTATAACATGTCTGATTTTTCTTTTGGAATAGCATTTTAGAGGTCAGCGTAACCAAAAGTTTTCTCATCATTGCATTCACTGTGGTAGCAGTAAAAGACTATTATTATTGAGGAAATGTAAAAATGTAAAACTACTGTAAAAAGACTAACTCACTATATCACGACCACTCAGACTCACTACCATCTACTACTGCACACTGGGCTAAGGCAGGCAGACTCCCTTCTGTTACAAATTTGTACCCTTATGTCCTGTAAAAAAAAAAAATTAGATCCTGCATTAACTTTTCAAATAGTCATTTGAAAAGTATACATTTAATAACAAATTTAACCTGCAAGATGCTCTTTAGCAGTCCTTCAGGGCTGCTACAACAAGCTAACTGTTGCATTGGCTAACGCAAGTAGCTAGCTACTGCTCGATAAAAAAAGGGAAATCTGAAAAAAGGAAATCTGGACAACCTCCTCTGCCTCTATGGACCAGCCTCCTCTGGTTAAAAAAGCTTAAATAAAATGTACTTTTTTAGTGATGTGTTTAAAAGTAGTTTGCAATTTCCACATTATAATACAATACAATACAATAGTAGAGAATTGAAGATGAAATTATCATTGGACCAACGCAATGTCAATATTGTATTCTGGTTGTTGATTGGTTAGGGACTACATCCTCCGTTGGAGCATCATTTTATGTGTTTTGGCCAATAACAGATTAGCATGAAAAATAATGAAGTACATTAAATTGATATGAGATCCCGCCCTAAGGAGGACAGCAGAACCCCGTCCTCCTCTGCCCACTACCACCACTTCACAGGGACTGCCATTTGCCTTCTTGCGTGCCCTGCAGGTGTCACTGTTGAAGCATTTTAATCAGAATTTCAATAATGGATTTTTTCCCAAGAAGAGAGAAAAAATATTTTATAAATGATACTGAGATTTGGTAATGGTTTATTTCAACCAATTATTCTTTTTTTAATATTTTGATCTCCCTCATGCCTCTCAAAAATAGAGGCGAAGCAACCTCCTCTGCCCCTATGGACCAGCCTCCTCTAGTGTACTATGCCTATTTCAGACCTGCCAATCTTAGGAAAATATTTTGAGTACCACAATAGTCAGTTTAACGCGTAGTTCACGTGATTTCGCACCACTTCGCTTTGCACGCACACACGCACACACAAGCCTTTCTTAATAATTCTAGTTTTGACTGTTGAAGTGATCAGGCAAAATTGTATAATTTGAAAAAATAATTCAAAAATATCACTTGCACTGCACTGGGCTATATTATGATTCACTTGCAAGTCAAAAGTTTGAGTACACCTGCTTAGAACAATTTTTTCATGATTAATATTTAATTATATGATATGTGTGCATATACAAATTTATAACCATCAGTTAAGTGAATTGCATTCAATTATTTTATAAAAATAGAAATTATTTATTTTGTACATCGTAACATGTTTTCATTTTCAAGTATTTACAGAAAATTATGTTGTAATGTAAAAAAAAAAAAAACTTATGTTGCGATGTAAAACACTGTTAATTATGAATAAAGTTTCTGTTCATGATTTCCATTTTTATTTAATAATTAACTAATTGAATCAGCTTATATTGGCACACATCATATAGGCCTAATGGGGGAAAAAGTATTCAGTTGAAAACTTATCTAGGAATGTAGGCCTTTGTAACTAGAGGTTTAGCTAAATTATTACCTGAAGCTCCTTGGTGGCTAAAGTCAAAATCATAATTGCACAATGTGCAAAACGGACGTTTTGAGGGGCGGAGGCACAGCCATTGCTCCTGATATTTTGCGAGGAACTTCTGGGGGGCATGGACTCGCTTCTTTTTAGTAGGTCTGCTGCTCTCTCTCTCTCCTTGTTAGTATCCTCGTCATCTGACGTCATGATTATTTTCTAACTACAAGGCTGGTCGGGTGACTGGCTGCAATAATGGGAATTATTTGCTATGTTAGTCTATAGTCACCTTTGCAATGGTCACTTTGCTCCAACAGAGCGTACGCGATTCAAAGTATTTTTCGGGTGCTGTACTGTGTATGTATTTCAAGGAATTCAAATGTATGTAGCTAATCATAAACAGTTATTTAGTGACAAACAGTTTATAGTTTTATAGTTTTGATATAGCATGTTAGCCTGTTGGGATTGCTAGCCAGTCAAAAGTGCAGACACACCCCAGACGGGTTAAACCCAATGCTGTGTTTCATATGCCACCAGTGATAGAACGTACCAGTTGTAGCAGAGTGTTCTACTAATAAATATTATGCTGCCAATGACAGAATATAGTAGGCCAGTTGAAGTGTTTTTAATAGACTCTATGATGAAATCTGTTAAGCATCTACATACCCTACAATGCACATAGTAGCATGAAAGACACACAAACACATAGCTACACAGTGCAGAATAGGTAACTTAAAACAGTGCTCTGTATTTGTTTGGGGAAAATAATAAATAGAAAGAGAACCATTAATGGGTCTTTAGGGAGGTTTTTGGAATGATGGGAATGAAAACTGGCAAGAGATAGCCAGAGATTTGAGACTGGCTAACATAGCTAAACATGCTAGCGCTGATTATTTACTATTTCGTGTAGATGCTTTGATGGTCTGTTCCAGTTAGCTGCGTCTCAGAGGTTGATCCTGTAGTGTTCAGCGATTTGGAGTAAGTGGGTCATCGCCTGAATGTTTTACTCCACAATTAATATTATGCCAGATAGGGCTGTGCATTGGTAAGAATCTGGCGATAGGATACGTATCACGATAAAGGGGTTACGATTCATTATTTTGCTAGATATTGCGATACTGTAACCAAGGAGATATATTACGACTTTTTTCTAATGCTAATATTAGCTGTGCGCCCTTACGCTACTTCCTGTCTCAGCAGGGTTCCTGCAGGTTTCAACAAGTTAAATTTAAGACTTTTGAAGACCTTTTTAAGACCACATTGAATAGAATTTAATACCTATTTCACGCCATATTGGCAGAAAAGTATGAAGGAAAATTACTATCAAAGAAGAAAACCCACAAAACCATGTGGGTCAAGGGATATCCACTAAAGTCTAACCAAGCTGAAGATGTAGCATAATGCATTGTGGAATTTTTCTACAGGATTGGAGCTCTTAAAATAGTTCTCACAGACTGAGGAGGGGAATTTGGGAATAAGGTGCTGTCCTATCATCCTACTACTTGAGTAAAGAAACTTTGACTAGTTGGACCCCATAAAGTTTTATAAGCACACTAATATAGCATTCTTTCTTAAACTAAGGAAGCCTATTTCGTTCACTTTTGAACAAGTATAGGCCTACACATCAGGGGAAAATACTCAAGATTATACTTCTTTGCAACATTTAGTACACCAAGTATTCTCAAGCAGGCTGCAGAATTTATACTAAAATGCTTAACTAGTAGTGAGACACAATGCTCAGTGGATGTTTAAGTTACTTCTGAGTTTTATACACTAAAACGTGAATCAGTTAAATCACAAAGTTGTCAAAATCAGACTAGTTGGCCTATATTTAAAGTTAACGAGTAGCCTACAGTTTTTATTTTATTTTTTACATTTTTGTGCATGGTAGGTTTGATCTAAATTCAGTTACAGAATACAGCGCTTTTTTCCAAAAATGGTATTTCTCGATGTAATTGTCTCGCCGTGTTTCTACGGTTGCGGGTCAGGCACTTTTCACGGTAAGAATTGTTTTCCGATATTGCTTGTGTCGAAAGTGCTGCGATGAAAACAACAATAGATTTACCCAGGAGCCATATCTGTTCAAAATGTAAACAAGTAAGGCATTCTTCACGGTCGGGAAAATTTTATGACGACACTACATTGGACACACTTGATGCTCCCAAAGCAGGGGTGAACACAGAAGAGATGGCAGGTGTTTGTTGTTGGTTTTTCACTTGGGTCTTGTGTTTCTCTGACTGACCATGCGATTCTAAAGCCCCCAATGTTCCTAGTTTAACTTTTCTTTCATAAGGTGCACTGGGCTTCAAAAATGTTCCCCTCTACTGGTTTCAACCAAGCACTAAACGTGCTTTTCTCCAACCACGTATTGTTAAACTTACACTTCCCCATAGTTCCCGATAAAGTTACAAAAGTAAAGATTTTAAGACGTATAATCGCGACACGCTAGCAGAATTCCTCTTTACCTCATGGTGCATGTCCACTGCAGCGTCTAAAGCAGCGCAATTAGACGCCTCCCATTAATTTCCTATGGGACAACCTTCAATCTGCCCCGCAGTGCATTCTGGTAGCGGCACGCTGAAGCGACGTGTAGCAGCCAGAGACTGTAAAAAATATGGACAAAGCTACTGTGACGTCACCCATTGACTCTCCGTGGGTCTCTAAAACACGTTTTGAAGCTCAATGGCGGGCGCGGCCATGTTGTCGATTTGGAGCCAAAACCATAGAGTTAGGCGGCTCTGTGATTTTTACAATGTGATTGACAGTCCGGTGCGGAAAAGCCCATCAACCTGAACGAACGATTGCAGAACGAACCTGAGGCTAGCTGACTGTCTGCTGTTATGTTTTAAAATATATTATCAGATGTTTACGCAGTTTAATTTCCATCCGTGACTGTACTGTGTCATGTAATCACGTTATATGTATGGCATTAAAAATACAATTATGTTCAGTTATCTTCAATTTATGTTTCTCAGCAAAGCGAATATGCTTATCTAACATATCAGCTTGCCAGTGAGCTAGGTAGGCTATCCGTGGTTAGCTCACGCATTAGCAATATGAACCACAGGGGAAGAACATCGATAGGCTCATTTTCGTATAACTGTCTGGTAGACCTGCTGTTAACCGAGCAAGTTATCGTCGTAGGTTTTCGCCACAGTCAGTTAATGAGTCAGTAACTGCTACTAGCTACTCCATCGTCGTTTGTGGTGTTCACTTGCTGGGTGACGCTAGCTGACCGATCGTTCGCAAATCACTTTGTACCGAATAAAAATGAACACTGTCAGCGGTGATTAACAAATCTACCAAGTATTTTAATAACTGATCTGCAGGCGTGTAAATATGACAACGCAATTTGTACAGCAAGTTTTCCACCTGTTGCATGAAGACAAAAATAATGTAGCCTACACTGAATTTCTAATTATTATTAGGCTATTATTTTTTTCTTGTAAATCATCAAAACCAATGGAGAAAAGCCAATATACGCAAGGCCCCCAGGACCGATTCTGAGAACCGCTGTCTTAAATGCCTAGCTTGTCGGTCTCTTAAATGCTAAAAACATGTTCCTTTCTAAATGCCAAGATGGTTAATTTCGTTAAATACTGTGTGTGATTTCATCGTGTGTTGTATGTTATTCAGCAAATGAACCTTGAGACTCTTAATTCGCTTCGTGAAACTCAAAAAGTGTTTATCCCAAAATCGGGATTATAGTAGCTTTGTCACATGCATGAAGCATGGCCCAGGTAGACATTTACGGAATGTACACGACTGACAAGCCGTCAAACACGTCTGACAGATTGAATGTTTGCCAGTTAAGGTTAGCTAGCTAGTCAAATGGCTTAGTAGCCGAAGTTGTGAACTGTTTTAGCATAGGCTACTAGACTACCAAATATAGCAAGCTGATTACGCTTTCTGCCAACTAATTATTTGGTTAAGTAGGCTAAAGGAAATAGTAAAAATGACTCGGCTACCGAAAAACTTAAGAGGAGGATTATTTTATGGTCATCTAGTGCAGCTGTAAATAACACGCCATAATGAAATCACCACGAAATGGGATGCCTGCATTTTCTGACTTCGCACAGGTGGACCGTGGCCGGAGCCGTAATGTCAAGGCCAAGAAGCGCCACCGCCCACCCCAGTGACCATAGACTGTAGCCCCAACTGTAGCTCAGTCCTCCGCAGTAATCCGGAAGTGACGCAAGCTGTACCTCATTGGTCCAGAACAAATATTGGCACTGTGCCCAAATGACGCAATAAATCATGAAATCGACCCATGGACAGTCATAAGACGAATAAAATACACATATTATGACTATTTGTTCTTGTGAGAAAAAATTATTGACTTTGTATTTTGATCGCATTTGTACCGTAGACTTACATGGAAACCGGATATGAAAACACCTATACTGGAGCCATCCGTAGTGGCGCTAGTGAGCAACCAGGAACTACAACACCAGGAAATGAGCTTCAAAAACGAAGTCTGGTTTTGGCCGCTTGGTAGCAGCGCGACGAAAAAGTTGAGCAGAGCTGAACTTTATGCAAATGAATCCGTCGAGTGCGTTTCATTGAGCAAATCAGGTGAAGGCTGTGTTGCTGTTTTCAGCAGGACTTTGTAACACCCACCAGCGCCCATCACATTTTTTTTTGACACGCCCCCAAGCAGCCAGGCAATGTGAAGCGACGCGTCGACACACGATATTTGACGCTGCAGTGGACATAACCACAATAAATTTAACATTACTTGATTTCTTGCTATTCGCTTGCTAGCTAATTTGAGTAGGATTGTAAGCATCAAATAACCTTGATTGTAAGGCTAGCTTTGCTTGTTTGCTACCTACCAATGTTTTCTTGCAAGTCGTGTTTTGATTTTGAAGGAATTCAACTGAATGATTTGGGTATGATTTTACCCAAAAATCCAACATGCCACGTTTCGGTGCCTGGATTCAAGTTGTTTTTGCAAATTGCAGCGATCCATTTGCTTCTCTTTTCTTTAGCTTTCGGCAGTCTGTAAAAAGATAGCTCCGATTTCTTGTTGAATGTCCATGGACCACTGGTTCTTTGGTAAGTTGTAAGGATCACTGTCGAGTCCAGCTGCCTTTAATTTAAGCAGATAATCGTTTGTTTTACTCATGGTTTTGCAGTTTCCTCTACTAAAGGCAGCGGTGTTACAGCATGTTTTGCCACTCAGTCCCGACTGAGGGGGCATATTCCGGTGGGAAAGTGACGTCAATGCATACCCTCTATACATGTCTATGGCTGAGACCCCTGTCTCAGTTTACGTTGTTACGTTGGAGTGGAAGAGTCAAATGGCTGAAGATAGATTACAACACTGCTATCTAGCGGTTGGGGGTTTAAACACAACACAAAATGAACCACTGCCACGAATCTTTGCATGTGAACTATTAATTAAAAATCGATACAGTGTTTTTGAGAATTGATACAGTATCGCAAAACATAATATCGCGATACTCAAGTGTATCAATATTTTCTTACACCCCTAATGCCAGTTCAGTGAGATGCCCTTGTCACGCACTGCCTGAGGAAGCAGTGGGGAGTTATTTATTAGCTGGTTTGTCTGTCTGCGACCTTGCAGCTCTTTTTAGGGTGGGTGAGAGAACAGTTCAGCGTAGACTGGCAGAGCATGGCATAAGATCAGTCTGAGATCAGGGGGCAACAAGCGAGCCTAGATGTATGTACTGGATTTAAGCTACTGTAGTATGGTGCACTGCTCAAGTTTGGGCCACAGACTGTTGTTCTGGTAGATTACATATCCAGCCTCCTACTCTGCTACTCGGGACATGATTGTTATGCCTGAATGTAAACGCCAAGCCCCCTCATTATCATATGCATGAAGGCATACAGAAATAAATAAATACAGAAGTAAATAAATATAGAAATACATATACAGTACTGTGCCAAAGTCTTAGGCACCTGTAAAAAAATGCTGTACAGCTAAGATGCTTTCAAAAATAATGAAATTAAAGGTTATAAATATCGAAAAATAATATAAATATAAAGACTAAATAAAAACTAAATAAAATTAATGTTTGGTGTGACCACCCTTTGCCTTTATAACTACATCAATTCTCTTAGGTACACTGTCCTGCAGTTTTATATGAAAATCAGCTGGTAGGTTGTTTCATTTTGGAGAACTTGCCACAGTTCTTCTGCAGATTTTGGCTGCTTCGCTTGCTTCTGGCTCTCCAGGTAATCCCAGAGACCCTTGATCAAGTTTGTATCTGAAAAGTAGTCTATTACTTAAAATATTACAAAAATGTATCTGTAAAATTTCATTTTTTGGAAAATTCATGTTTGGAAATCTCAATTTTTGCTTTTTTCTACTGACACACTAATGCAGAAAACAAAAAGTAAACATCTAAGACCAAATATATACTATATATTATATTTAAAAATCTAGGGTGCCTAAGACTTTTGCATAGTACTGTACTTGAAGGAATCAAGAAATTATCTCTTCATTTATTTGTGTACATTTCAGATTAATCCTTGCATTTTTATTTATTCATTCCTTCATTTATTGATTTATAATTTTGGAATTTTTGGTACTTCATAGACCAGAATTCTCAATAATTTGATGAAACAACGTCAGGATTCATCTAAACACTGACTCTAAAGGCCATGATACATGGGCAACTTCTTTGGGCAATTTTACCGGCAATATTGCCGGCAACTCAAGTTGCCCGGATACACTGGTGGCAATGGAGTGGCAACGGGCAATGGGCAACGTAACTGAAAAAGAATGTTCGGTAACCAATAACCATTCAAATTGCACATTCATGCCTCTGAAACCTTACCTGGACCTGTCAGAACATAATATTCTGTTACCTGGGGGATATTATCTTGGAGGCGTTAAGCATAAAAATGGAGGACCTGAAACTTTTTCCTCCATGGAGTACCTGTTCAGGATCAGCTGTCACAGCATTTGGCATATTGTCATGGATACCTGCAAGGCATTTTATCAAAGCCTCCAGCCTGAATTTATGAAATTACCATCAACAGCAAAGGAATGGGAGGCTGTAGCCCAGAAGTTTGAACGAAGATGGGATTTTACCAATTGCATCGAGGCTTTAGATGGGAAACCTTACACCTCATGAGGCTATATCCAAGCACTCAACTGGACAATGATAAGAGGATATTTAATTACCTTCTCTCTCGGGCAAGAAGATGTGTGGAGAACGCCTTTGGGGTTTTGTCCAACAGGTTGCGAGTCTTCAAACAGCCCATTGGGATTGCACCTCAAAAAGTGGTGTGTATCACCAAGGCAGCCTGTGCACTGCATAACTACCTTCGCACACATTATGCCACACGACAGGTGTACTCCCCAAACACCTTAGTAGATCAGGTGGACCAGGAAACCGGAGATGTAATTCCAGGATCCTGGAGAGAAGAACCAGAGTGCCTATTTCAGCTGGAACCTACTCATGACAGAAACCCAACTACAGATGCCAAAACTATCAAACAAGAGTTTACCTCCTACTTCTATACAAATGGAGCAGTCAGTTGGCAGAACAGTGCCATTTCCTTGTAGTGCATGATGTTCCTCAACATACTATAGATTTTAGAAGTAAAACTTATTTACCAAATTCAAATTAAGGAAGGGGAATTAAGTGTATTTGTTAAATTAATTTGAATTAATTTATATTACATTACATTACATTATAGGCATTTAGCTGACGCTCTTATCCAGAGCGACTTACAACAGTGTAACCAAACTCAGGATCAAGTCCACTTAAGTCCATTGAACAAAATGCAGATAAAAAGCCTTTACTATGGTAGCATACAGTAAGGAGAAACAAGATAGTCTGAACCAAAAATTTTTTTTTTTTTTTTTTTTTTTTTTTTTTTAATAGTTATGGGAGGGGGTTTAGGGAAGAGGAGAGAGGTACACAGAGAAGAGGTGCGTCTTGAGTTTCCGTTTGAAGGTGCTCAGACACTCTGCTGTTCTGACCTCCACTGGAAGATCGTTCCACCATCGTGGGGCCAGAACTGCAAAGAGTCGAGACCTTGTTGCTGCTCGTGTAGGGGGAGGAATCAGCCGCCCTGTAGTAGCCGATCGGAGCGATCTGGCCGGCTTGTAGGGTCTGATCATCTTCTGCAGATAACCAGGAGCTGACCCCTTGACTGCTTGGAAAGCAAGCACCAGTGTCTTAAACCGGATGCGAGCTTGCACTGGTAGCCAGTGGAGGGAGATGAGGAGGGGAGTGACGTGGGAGTCACGAGGGAGGTTGTAAACCAGACGTGCTGCTGCATTCTGGATGAGCTGAAGGGGTCTGGTGGCTGATGCTGGGAGGCCAGCCAGGAGGGAGTTGTAGTAGTCCAGACGTGACAGTATCATGGCCTGGACCAGGAGCTGTGTGGAATAATTGGTGAGGAGTGGTCTTATTCTGCGGATATTGTACAGGATGAACCTGCACGACCGGGTGGTTGCCGCGATATTCTCAGAGAGTGCCAGCCTGTTGTCCAGCACAACTCCAAGATTTCGGGCACTCTGCGAAGGGTGTAGGGGAGTGTCTCCTAAAGAAATGGGCAGATGAGAAGTGGGAGAGGTAAGAGAAGGAATATGGAGAAGTTCCGTTTTGCTTGTGTTGAGTTTGAGCTGGTGTTTGGTCATCCAGCTCTGGATGTCACTCAGGCAGGCGGATATGCGATCGGAGACCTGAGTGTCTGTGGGAGAGAAAGAGTAGAAAAGTTGAATATCATCTGCATAGAGATGATATGACATGCCATGGGCGGCAATAACAGGGCCAAGGGACCTAGTATACAGAGAAAAGAGGAGGGGACCAAGGACAGAGCCCTGAGGGACCCCAGTTGTGAGGGGACGAGGAGCTGATACTGCACCGGCCCAGGCAACCTGGAAGGAGCGGCCGGAGAGATAGGACGCAATCCAGTTGAGGGCTGGTCCGCAAATTCCCAATTCTGTCAGGGAAGACAGAAGTGTAGGATGGTCAACGGTGTCGAAGGCAGCTGAGAGGTCAAGAAGAATTAGGACAGATGAACGGGATACTGCGTGTGCTGCGTGGAGAGACTCAGTGACGGAGAGCAGGGCAGTCTCCGTCGAGTGACCGGGTCTGAAACCAGACTGCTGAGGGTCTTGGAGGTTATGCTTAGAAAGAAAAGAGGAAAGTTGGTTAGACGCAGCACGTATGTATTTATATTTATTCAGTTAATTCATTACACATTTATTCAAAATATTTTTTAATTCAAATTCTCACTACACATAGAAAAGTAATGAAAACAAGTAAACAGGTGATTATAAACTGAATTTTTTTTTAGATTTTATTGAACATTAATTACAGTATAGTCTTTCCTCTTGTATGTTATTACTTAAATAAAATGTGTAATAAAAAAAAACTCATTGGTTAACTAGTTCTATCTGAGATTACTCTTCTATATTGGTATGTACAACTTCAATAATCTTCCTCTTCACACTCCTTAGTTTCTCCACCGGCACCTCTTGCAGACATTCATCTAAATATTTAAAAAATCCTGCATGTACTGTCTCCGGCTTCTGTTCTTGTCTTTTTAAGCACTCCAAGGCATACTAGCTCAGGAGGTAAGACCGATTGTCTGGCAGTCGGAGGGTTGCCGGTTCAAACCCCGCCCTGGGCGTGTCGAAGTGTCCTTGAGCAAGACACCTAACCCCTAACTGCTCTGGCGAATGAGAGGTATCAATTGTAAAGCGCTTTGGATAAAAGCGCTATATAAATGCAGTCCATTTACTATATATAAATGCAGTCCATTTACCATACTCCATTGCCACCTCTGCTTTGCTGATGTCCCGTTTTTTGTGTTTTTACATTTGTTACGCCAAGTTACATAACAAGGCCAAGTGACTTGAAAGAATTGTGGAAATATTGGGTAGCAATGCTTTGGAATACATCGTATTTAATTTCGGTGAGGCAAGATAGCCTGTATTGTTTGTAGTACCGTAACTTGGCGTCATTTTGATATCAAAACTTCTAATGGCAGGTCTGGATTTTGGCAGTCTGAATGAATGAGTTATAGACGGTGTATGTTTTGTATGTGTGAGTAACTTGGCATTTTTGTACGTTGAAAACGTGTTTTTTATGAGATATCATTTCTTTTTGCAAAGCGTTTTATTATGAGAGTGAGAAATGCGAAGTGACCCTGTAAGAAACGGTTGTGGATTATGGCTATCCTTGTGTGAATTTGTACAGTATGATGAGCGTGTACTGCTTAGCAGTTTCGGTTTGCTATATATGTAAAACAGTGGCTGTGACAAAGGGTGTGGTGGCGTAAGCATAAACGCAACAGAAACGCAGGTGAAATATGGCCAGTGTATGTATGTACTACGGATTTGACGGCCATCCAACGAGCCTTGATTGAGAAAAGAATCAGCAAGCCCGTAGAATTAGAGGTCGCAACTTGTGTACCCTCCTGTCCTGCTCCGTTGTCTGTTATTTCGTGGGGATGCACTTTTAGTGTTTGTAAGGTTTGTAAGGCATTTTGATAGGCTTATCTGCAGGTAGGAATCCTCTTCGCTGTTTTGCTAAACTAGAACCGGAAAACATGATAGTGGAGAATAGGAGCAGACGCATATGTCCCAGCAGGCTTTGCATATGAGGAAATAACAACAGTGTGAGAGAAATTAGGATGAAATTATGAAATTGCGTAGTTGAAACAATATGTTTTTAGCAGAATGGGCATGTAGGTGAAGGTTGACATGATCATGGAGTATAGTGCGAAGTAAATGGAGTGACCATGAGCGAGCTTATATTCCTTATCTAACGGTATATATAACAGTCGCTATAAAACACCAGCTGTTAAAGTGGAGGGTTAAGTAACGTGTGAAATCTATTGCACTGCTGTGTTTTTTTCATGTTCAGTACTAGTAGTTATAATTATGAGAGAATCATGTTTTTAAATGTAATGTTTTAATGGGGAGTTGCAGAACGTACATACGTAGTAATTGTTTGTATGTGGCTAGATAGAGAACAGGGCGAGGTAACATGAATGTAGAAATGTGGCGTTTGCTGATAAGAAGGTTTTGTACGGTAGCCAAGTGAAGAAATATAGTTAGTAGAAATGGCAGAGTGGTGAACCGGTGTAACTTTTAAATAAAATAAATACATTTGCCGTCATGAAATGCATATGGGTGGCCGTGAGTGAGTTTTGGTAAAGAAAATATAAAAGCGTAAGAAAACGTTAGTGTAAAGGAGGAAATTATCTGCCTGAGGGCGAGGCGGGATTCAATCCTTAAACCGGAGGTTTACCAGTCTGTGACTTTGTTAGTGCAGCACCATGACATAGCTATGCAATGCGTGAAATATCATTAGCAAACCTGTCCGTGGTTTTAAAGAAGAACACAGGCCAGTAAGCACAGAAGAGCTCCCGTTGAATCCATATGGCTTTGCAATATTGTAGCCATTTAATAACTGAACGTGCAGACGGTACGTCATAATGCAGTGTATACGTTCGGTGAACGGCGGGTAGATATGGTGCAAAAGCAATAATTGAGAAGTAGTAGACAATTATTAGTGAGGGTAAAAGCAGGTTAAAGAAATGTGTCCCTAGCTGGGTTTGAACTTAAGACCCCATGGCCCCAAGACTGCAACCTTACCCACTAGGCCACAGGCAGATTAACTGTTTGAAGTGGAAATGTTTCAGAGTAAGAAGGTATGGGTATTTTGCGTGTGTATGCAAGTTTTTGATTGGGTCGTGAGGGTGAGGATTTGGCTGATGTCGGTAAAATGTCCAATGGGGAGACATAACACTATTAGTTGTTAGTGGGATAGGCGGCAGGAAAAATAAGAATGAGAAGAAGAAGAAGGAGAAGGAGAAAACGCAAAATCCCCTTAATTTGGGGCTTTATTGTGTGGACATGTGAAGTTGTTTATGAATTCTGTCTGTTGAAATGGGGTCAGAATGTACAGAATTTACTGTTTTTAAGGGCTGAGTGTCTGTGGCTGTTGTGGTTATTTCTGTGGGGAACCCTGAAAAGTGCCAAACTCTCGGTGCTGTATAGGTATGGGGCGTAACTTGGCGGGATGGCATACCTGCCATCCCAATCTGCCTTTAGCTGTGTGCTAGCTTGCAATGCTGTGGGAAGCTTGTCACAGAAAAATAAAACTAAGAAGCAAACTCACTGTCCACTCTGATGGGAGTGTTTAGCCCAGAGAAAAAAGCATAGAAAAGGTAGATGGGCCCTTTGCCCCAATTCAGATAACTTACAGTATAACAAAAGGGGCCATTTGGGTCAGAATTGCATCTGTAGAACTGTCAGAGTTCAGTCCAGCAGGATGTCTAAATACTGCAGTTGGAGAGTGTAGCACAGACATCTTCCACAGAACATCATCAACCTTTAAATCCTCAATTTCACTCTTCATCACTGAACACTTTCATAGTTACATTTAACATCGTATGTTTTATGTGTACCTAATATAATTATATCATGATACTTCAACTATTCTTTGCAGACTGAACAGCTTTGGCCTCACACAGAAGTCCTGTGATATTGTGGCCTCAGCTCTCCAGTCATCAAACTCACCCCTGACAGATCTGGACCTCAGCTACAATAACCTAGGAGATTCAGGGGTGGAGCTGCTCTATGCTGGACTGATGAGTCCAAACTGTGAACTACAGAGACTGGGGTGAGTAGTGATATGTATTGTGTGATCTTAACTAAATAGAATTTGTAATTATGGTTCTATACAGTGAAATATTAAAAAGCTGTTTCTCAGTTTACTCCTCTGTCCAGCAGCATTCTTTCTTTGCCCATATATACCTTATTCCTCTATCACAACAAGCAAATAAAAGCAGGATAAAACCTTATGAGGGTTGCCAGGTTTGTGATTTCTGAGCAGAATGTAAGGTGTCAATGGAGTCTGTAGGATCCAATCACAGGTGATGACTGGATGCTGAATGTCTGATTGACATGGTATAAGATTGACCACCTGTATTGTAAAATGTTTCAAGTCTGTCACACATTGCAGTCTTCATCCATCTCCATTATTCACTACCTGCTATGAACTCCATACATTTATCCCATTCTCTTTCACACCCTGACCTTTTGAGGTCAAAGGTGAGTTTTACTCCTTCATCACATACCTGTGTAAATGGTAAATGGACTTTATTTATGTAGCGCTTTTATCCAAAGTTGTTTACAATTGATGCCTCTCATTCACACACACACACCAATGGTGAAAGGCTGCCATGCAAGGTACCAATCAGTTCGTTGGGAGCAATTAGGGGTTAGGTGTCTTGCTCAGGGACACTTCGACACACCCAGGGCGGGGGATCGAACCGGCAACCCTCCGACTGCCAGACAACCACTCTTACCTCCTGAGCTGTGTCGCCCCATAGCACTTGTGTGCGCTGCAGGATTGTGCTGTTTCTGAAAGGACTGTGAATAAAATGGGATTTTATTCTGCTGGTAAATCCAGACATCAACTCTTGGTGACAGTGTCTGTGTGTACAGCTTGGGGGGAGAAAATTGTTCTGTTTTAGAATGGCCCATTCAGAGTCGAGACCTTAATCCAAATTATATGTTGTGGCATAACCTGAAGAAGGCTGCTCATGAAAAAAAATCCAAGAAACATGAAGGAACTGAAGCAGTTTTGTGAAGAGGAATGGTTTAGAATTGCTCTTAACCATTGTGGATGTCTGATTGACAGCTATAGTGATGGACAAGCAAGGATTAATTAAGAATATGTTTATTTTCTGAATCCAGCGGCTCCAACAGTAAATGCACTTGCTAAAATGTTCAGCACTCTGAATACTGAATACAAGCGATATTGCGTGCTAGAGCCCCTCACTTAACCTACATGTAAAATATATTTTATTTGATTTAATTTAATAATTATGTTTAAAATTAGAATTATTAATTAAATCGCCAAATTCATTGATAGGTCAGTCTACAGTGCACTGGTAGAATCAACCAACAAGTCAAAACAAGCTGTATATCTGGTTTCAAGACTAAATAATTGAATTTAGTAAGAAGCAATCAATTAGATTAATTAATTGAAATCATACATTCTTTATTGAATGCAGGCACACTACTTCTAAATTACAAAACAGAAGATATACAACAAAACATTAAACAGTTGATTATAAAATACCAGAAAAAAGAGAGAGAGACAGATAAGCCAGACCTTGCCAAGGTATCACCCACTTCCAGTACAAGTGCCACAGGATGAAAGGAAACCAGCTAAAAACACACAACCAATGAACCACCACCAAAATAAAAAGAGGAAAACTCTTCTTCAAGGCACAACAACCTTTTTCCTTTGGCAATCTTAAATACCTTACCCAGCATGGCTTGAGGATGTTTGCCCTGATTGAGTGATGCCGGGTTAAGGTTTAGGAGAAAAAATTGCATTCAAACTAAAAGTAATGGGAAATGTTAGGGTCTCCAACCCCCAATATGGTGTCCGGTGTCATCTGGTTTGTCTCTTCTGAGGAGGTGAGACCCATAGATTGTCTGCCTAGATTAGGGTATCAGTGGAATTTAAATTTGCCCCAATCACATTTGCTTTGATGCTTGTGACAGGGAGACCAGGCCACATTCTTATTCACTGTTTCCCTCTCTAAGGCCAAAATCTAAACACTACATATCCTACAATAGGAAACATTTGTTGGAGGTTATTGCTGCTAAAAAGGTCCGAACAGTTACTATCTACAAGGGAAAGGGAGACTGTGAGAGGAGGATGGAAACTGGTCCAATCAAATTTGCTGTTACACAAAGCAGCGTGCATCTGTGTTTTTGTATTCTTTATTGGTCGCACTTGTCAATCCAGTAGTCAATGACAGGTTAATATTAATGATAGGTAAAGCTGATTAGACGATTCAGCTGTGACCCCACGTCTGCTCCTCGTTATTAGGCATTTTTATACAGTAAAGAATTCAGACCATCTATCAACAGTGGTCTTGTTTTGAAACAGTTGGCTCAACTGATCAATCAGAATGGAATACTGCGCAGCGTGTAATAACTATTTCAATTCAATAAAAAATGTATTTGTATAGCGCTTTTTACAGAAAACTGTCACAAGGACACTTTACAGAGTAGGGAAAAGAGCACGCAGAGCAAACACCCGGCCTGAACACCCAAATAGCAAGTACATAAGGTAAATAAACTCCCAGTGTGGGGGAAGAACACTCAAACGGTGGAACCCCACTATAGAGGGGGAGCCCATCCTCCACTGGCCAGCCTGGTGTAAAGTAACAGTAGAATGGAATGTAGCAGAAATGCTACAAGGGATCTATCACTGCAGATAAAATGGGTTAAGCAGGTTACAGTTAGTCTTAGGCTAGCTCTGCTAGCCATGTTGGTTTATGGGTTAGGTAATGTTAAGTTAGGTTAGGTTAAACATATATTAGCTGAGTGTTAATAGTTATTGTCAGGTAATTGTGTTTTGCAGCTGTGTAATTATAAATATATTTTCTAAGAATGAACTAGCTGAAGTAACCGTAAATGGCGTGAGCTGCCATAGCCATGGTATCCAAATGACTCTACTAACTGGCACATTGTAAACAGTGTTGTCATGGTTACCACCGCATTCCTTTGGCGAAAGGTAAAGAAGGAAGAGCAAGATTTTGTATTGAATGCTTTTCAGTTCACTTTAATAAATATTTAAAAATGAATGGCAAGAATACAAACATAATTTATAATTAGTTGTACTGAAATTATTTGATAACGTGATGGTTACAAGATTTGGAAGAAAACTATTTCATAATAACAGTGTTACATTTAGCTGAAGGGTTTTACGTGTACAATCTAACATTTCTATTTATCAATTCATAGTGATGACTGTTGAATGTTTTAAAAATGTATTTATGTTTGTGGAATAAAGAACATTTCAGGTGAGGTACCACAGTGAGCATACTAATGCTGCTTTTATGTTTGCAAATGGAATTAATATGTTTGCAAATCAGATTGTGTCCCATATCATCAGATCATTATATGGAAAGGGTTTGGCAGAGAAATCCTTGCAGTAGGCTGCAAACACAATGCTGATGCACAGTGTGTGTGTGTTGGTGTTTATGTGTGTGGTCTGTCTACAGGCTGGGTTGGTGTAAACTCACAGAGGGCTGCTGTGATGTTCTGGCCTCAGTCCTGTGTTCTCCTCCCTCAAAGCTGAGAGATTTGGAGCTCAGGGACAATGAGCTGCAGGATTCAGGAGTGAGAGCGCTCTCTGCTGGACTGAAGGACCCACACTGTAAACTGCACAGACTGGGGTGAGTACAAACCATAGACCGTATAAAGATATGGAGGAAGTGCTTCATGATGTCACCCACTGATTTGCAATGGTTAGTGCTCACTGGTGCATGAAGCCCAAACTAGGGTGCAGCCATTGCCCGTTGCAACCAATGCAAGCGCAGTGGAGCAAAAGAGTGGAGTCCATGACTACGGGGAAATTCCACCCCAACTACCTTACATGGTAATTAGACACGCTCACGTCTGAAATACGAGCGTGTCCGGGCAACCACAGAACTGTAATCAACAGCTCATTGAGAGAGGATTCTCCTAGTACATCCGTGCTGAAATGCTGATATTTTGCCAGATCTCGCTGACTTGTATTGATGGTATCCACACAGACCAGCGGTAATTTTAGGTGAAAAATGTTACCCGAACACTCATTTGAATGTTATGTCAGTAACCTAGCTATTTTAATACGGTCTATGGTGCAACCACAGAACCGTAGTCAAGAGCTCGTAGCAAGAGGACCTTCTTTGTACTACCGTGCTGAAACGCTGTTATTTAGCCAGATCTCGCTGACCTGTAAGAATCCACAGCCCTGGATGTTTTTGGGACAAAGACTTATGTACTGGAAAACTAAAAATATATGATTACATTGAACTACAAAAAGTCCACATACTACAACGATGAATATATGTGCAACATCAACAATTAATTACCAACTGTCATAACATTTAAAAAAGTTAATTGTGCAAGATACATTTAGTGTTTGGATATTTACATAGATAGATAAATTAGATCACTAGCTTGACACATCTAGCTAGTCTATCATCTATCTATCAACATCTATCATCTTGCACATTGGTAGCAGATGCTATCAGCTTCATGAGCTTGACAGTCTAAAGATT
The DNA here is from genome assembly GCF_018555375.3 of Anguilla rostrata. Taxonomy (NCBI): domain Eukaryota; kingdom Metazoa; phylum Chordata; class Actinopteri; order Anguilliformes; family Anguillidae; genus Anguilla; species Anguilla rostrata. The sequence continues at coordinate 403,355 of NC_057948.1, forward strand.
TAATACATTTACATATTTAAACAATCTGACATAACTTATTTTGTATTGCACGCGCAACTTGAGCAGCAGAAGAAAGCTGCAAACCTTGTTGCTTATGGGGGCACCAGGATTGAGACCAATTGGTTACACTGTCATGCTGCTTAAAGGCGCAGCACCACTTGTTACTTTCTTCATAGTGGACAGAGAGGTGCAACCACTGCTAGGATTTTGTGCGTGCATGAACATGGGAATCGTCAAAATGAGTCCTTATGTCCATCAAGTCACCATGGAGAGCAACACAGACTTCAGCACACAGATTCTCACACAGTACAAAGACCAATTCAGTGACGAGCTTGGAGAACTCCCAGTCACATATTCCATGACGGTGGATCCCAGCATACAGCCTGTGGTCTGGCCAGTCCACCGCATCCCTGTCGCGATGCAAGAAAGAGTCAAAGCTGAACTTGAACGCATGCAAAGCATAGGTGTCATAACACCAGTCACTGAGCCTACAGACTGGGTCTCTTCCATGGTAGCAGCACATAAGAAGGATGAGCAAGAAATCAGATTGCATCAATCCAAAAGACCTCAACACAGCATTGAAAAGGCCCCATCACCCCATACGCAGTGTTGAGGAGGTGGCAGCACAGATGTCAGGGGGAACAGTGTTCTCTGTCCTGGATGCGAAAAACTCTTTCTGGCAGATACCTCTCAACAAGAAATCCTCAATGTTGAGAACATTCAGCACTCCATTTGGGCGCTACAGATTTCTATGGATGCCTTTCGGCATTAACTCCGCAAGTGATGTGTTTCAGCGCTCTATGGAACAGCTGTTTGCAGGTTATCCATGCTCAGTCATCGTCGATGACATCATCATCGGAGGCCGTGGAGTAGCTGAACACGACGACAACTTGAAGAGGGTGCTCAAACGACTGAGAGAGGTTAACCTCAGGTTAAATCCGGATAAGTACAAATTTTGCCTAGACTAAGTAGGCTATGTAGGCCACATCTTCACAAGCGAAGGCCTAAAAGCTGACCCTTCTAAAACTGCAGCAATCACTGACATGCCAGTCCCCACAGACGTCACTTCACTACAGCATTTCCTTGGTATGGTTAATTACCTTGGCAAGTTCATCCAGAACTTCAGTGACATCGCAGTGCCACTGAGGAAACTGACCCACAAGGAGACTGCATGGTGCTGGTTCCAACAGCACCAGGGGGCATTTGACTGCCTCAAGTCATGCCTGTCCACCCCACCAGTATTGGCATACTACGATGTCAGGGAGCCAGTCACGCTTACCTGTGATGCGTCATGCTGTGGACTTGGAGCTGCATGCATGCAAATCAGCAGACCAGTAGCGTTTGCGTCGCGTACCCTCACGGACACAGAGACACGATATGCTCAAATAGAGAAGGAGCTTCTAGCTGTCGTGTTTGCCTGCACAAAATTCAAGGACTACGTATACAGAAAGCCCACAATCGTGGAAACTGATCACCAACCTCTGGTGACTATCCTCAAGAAGCCCATTCACATTGCCCCTGCCTGTCTCCAGAGAATGTTGCTCCGGCTGCAGAGCTACGACATCAGCTTGGTGTACAAAAAGGGTAAATACATGCATCTGGCGGATACTCTTTCAAGAGCTCCAAACACACAAGTCTCCCAGAACCCTGCTGAAAATTACGCTTTTGAAGTCATGCTGATGAGTTACATCTCCACAGCCCATCTCGAGGAACTCAGAAAGCACACAGCAGAGGATGAGGTGCTACAAACCCTCAGTGCAGTCATTCAATGAGGATGGCTCACCAGGAAAATCCAGCTCCAGCCTGCTGTAAATCTCTCCTTCCCTTACAGGGACAAACTTGCAGTGGAGGACGGGATCGTCATGAAAGGCCACAAAGCAGTCATCCCCTAGTCTCTGAGAGTATCATGAGCAACATTGTGCACAAAGGCCACCCAGGTGCTGAAGCAACCAAGCGCTGAGCTAGAAGCATAATCTTTTGGCTGACAATGTCAAACGACATCACCGCTCTCATATGCAGCGTGCAACAGCACCAAGTCTCACCAGCAAAAAGAACCTCTTCAACTTCACCCAGTTCCAGACCTCCCATGGTCCACAGTGACCACAGACATCTTCGACTGGCGTGGCAAACATTACCAAGTGCTTGTGGATTCATATTCCGGATGGTTTGAAATCGACCTTCTCCGTGACATGACATCATCAGCTGTGATCTCCAAATTGAAGAGACACTTCTCGGTCCATGGTACACCGCACACACTCTTCTCTGACAATGTTAGGCAATACACCAGTCAGCATTTCAAAGATTTTGCTGAACAATGGGATTTCATGCATGCCACCAGCAGCCCTGAGTTTCACCAGTCAAATGGGCTTGCGGAGAGAGCGGTTCGCAGTGCCAAGCAGCTGATGGAGAAATCTCACAGAGATGGAACTAACGTCTTCCTCAATCTCCTGAACCTCAGAAACATTCCCCATGATCCAACATTAGGCTCCCCCGCTGAACGTCTGATGTCACGACAGACACACGCAGCCATTCGGTGAGTACCAAACTACTGGAACCAGCCCTGAAGAACGCCCAGCAAGTCAACGCCCAACTCCTCAACAAAAGGCTCACTCTAAAGCGCCACTACAATAAGTCACGTTGCCCACTACAGCCTTTAGCAGAGGGACAAGTGGTCCGAATGCAGACCCCCAAAGGATACGACCAACTTGGGACTGTGAAGGAGATGAGCAAGGAGGAACATACAGGAGGAATCGCCGCCACATCCTTCCTGTTGCAGAGCTGCTGCCGCCACAGCTCCACGCAGAGGACCCAGACTCCCAGAACACCAGCCCCTCCACGATGGACAGTGTTCCCACCGCACCACAAACACCAGAGCCAAACGACATGCAATCACAACACGCGTCCCCTCTCCGGCCAACAATGCACCTGCAGACTAAACCCCAAATATATGCAGTAAAAAAATAAAAATAAAAAAATCTATGGGCTGCTATACTTTCCTGTGTATAATGTGGTTTAAGTAAATAATTTGTTTCATGCAGTCCCCTCCAAAAGTATTGGAACAGCAAGGTCAATTCCTTTGTTTTTGCTATACACTGAAGACAATTGAGTTTGAGGTCAAAAGATGTACATGAGATGACAGATCCGAATTTCAGCTTTTATTTCCTGGTATTTTTTATCTAGATTTGTTAAACAACTTAGAACATATCACCTTTTGTATCAGACAACCCAATTTTTAGGTGAGCAAAAGTATTGGAACATGTGACTGACAGATGTTTCTTGTTGCCCAGATGTGTCCTGTTAGATTGATTGCTTAAACAATAAATAGTTCTGAATGTCTACTCTTGGTTTTAGCCTTGGGTTTTGCCTGTGAAAACTGCATTTGTGTTATAAAAGATAAACTAACATGAAGACCAGAGAGCTGTCTGGGAGAAAAGCAAGCTTAGAAAAGAGGGGAAATCAATCAGAGCCATTGCACAAGCATTGGGGATAGCTTGTACGACAACTTGGAATCTCCTGAAAAAGAAAGAAACCGCTGGCGTACTGAGCAACAGATATCGAACAGGTCGACCAAGGAAAACAACAGCAGTTGATGACAGAAACATTGTGAAAGCTGTGAAGAAAAACCTCAAAACATCAGTCAGTGACATCAGTCTCCACAGGACAGGGGTGAAGGTATCTCAATCAACTGTTCGAAGAAGATTTAGAGAACAGCAATATAGAGGCTATACCACAAGATGCAAACCACTCATCAGTAGTAAGAATCGGAAGACGAGATTACAATTTGCAGAGAAGTACAGAGATGAGCCACAAAAGTTCTGGAACAAAGCTTTATGGACTGATGAAACCAAGGATAACCTCTACCAAAGTGATGGAAAGGCCAAAGTGTGGAGAAAGAAGGGATCTGCTCATGATCCAAAACATATAAGCTCATCTGTGAAGGAAGTGTCATGGCTTGGGCTTGCATGGCTGCTTCTGGAGTGGGCTCACTCATCTTTATTGATGATGTAACTCATGATGGTAGCAGCAGGATGAATTCAGAAGTCTACAAAAACATTCTTTCTGCAAACATATGGAGAAATGCGTCCAAACTAATTGGGAGGAACTTCATCATACAGCAAGACAATGACCCAAAACACACTGCCAACACAACAAAGGATTTCATTAGGGAGAAAAAGTGGAAGGTTTTAGACTGGCTAAGTCAATCACCAGACCTTAAGCCAACTGAGCATGCATTTCACCTCCTGAAGAGGAGATTGAAGGGAAAACCCCCCCGAAACAAACAACAACTGAAAGAGGCTGCAGTAAAATCCTGGAAAAGTATCACAAAAGAAGAATGCAACAGTTTGGTGATGTCAATGGGTCGCAGGCTTGATGCAGTTATTGCAAGCAAATATTAAGTGTTATTTGCTTTCATTTACTTAAATGCTCTCTGTTCCAATACTTTTGCTCACCTAAAAATTGGATGGTTTGATACCAAAGGTGCTATGTTCTAAGTAGTTTAACACATCTAGGTGTAAATACCAGGAAATAAAAGCTGAAATCCTGAACTCTTGTCTCATGTTCATCTTTTTATCTCAACCCCAAATGTATTCAGTGTATTGCAAAAACAAAGGAATTGGCCTTGCTGTTACAATACTTTTGGAGGGGACTGTATGTGAGGTGTGAGCTAAAGAAAAGGGATGTATATCATTTGGTTGAATGATTGTCCTGTTTGTTTGCTGTGAGCCACCGTACCTTTACAGTCTCTTCACATCCTCTTCCGTAAGATAGGTCGGTAGAGAAGCTAATATAAATAAAAATGCCACTCAAAAATCGTATTCCATCATAGCAACAAGATAAATCAACAATAGCCCTAAGATATGCCAACAGCAGTGAAAACGCTGCTCACTGAATAACAAAATAAACGAGACACATTTTTAAAAAATGATACCATGTCATTCTACAGTCAACATCTGGGACTAAATATTGAATAAATATACAACCTTACTGTTGGTTTTACGTGTAGAGATGCCCCTTTTGAGACTGAGTGGTCATATATTGTCTTGGACAGTCCGTTTGTGAAATATATGCGCATTTGTGATACCTGGGTACCTTCCAAAATAAACTTTTCCATTTTCCTTATGCAGTTGATCTTGTGGCACCCTTTCTGCATAACCCTTCTTAATCATTTCTCTCATGAAGCCTTTGTAGTCCTTGTAATAGGCTTCATCCTTTTTAAATTTTTTAAGGAGGCTTAGAGCACGCTGCACTGCCATTTGTTGATTGTTAGGCATCATGACATTACATTACATTACATTATAGATTCTTAGCAGACGCTCTTATCCAGAGCGACTTACAACAAGTGCATTACAAAACTCAGAGACAAGCGCTTTACAACATTCCTGCAAGAGAGCTACAATAGGTATAACTTTGCAAAAAGTGTGAATTGTACCCTTTTTTTTTTTTTTTTTTTCTAAATATATATAAATTCCCACCCCCCACCCACCTAGTTGTAGATGAACCTAGTTACATGAAAATAACATGACGTGTGGTTACTCAGTTGAGGTTTAATGGATGTTAGAGGGTATGGGGGGTGATGAGGTGAGATGTAGCTTGAAGAGGTGAGTCTTCAGTCTACGTTTGAAGACGGCCAGGGTCTCTGCTGTTCTGACTTGCACAGGAAGGTCATTCCACCACCGTGGGGCTAGAACAGACAGGAGGCGTGACCGGGTGCTGGTGCGAGCCGGGGCAGGGACCAGGCGACATGTGGCAGCAGAACGGAGAGGTCTAGCTGGGGTGTAGGGTCTGATGAGTTGACGTAGATAGGGAGGGGCTGACCCCCTGGCTGCTTTGAAGGCAAGCACTAATGTTTTAAATTTGATGCGAGCCATCACGGGGAGCCAGTGGAGGGTGGTGAGCAGGGGGTAACGTGGGAATGTCTGGGGAGGTTGAAGACCAGACGCGCTGCTGCGTTCTGGATGAGTTGCAGGGGTCTGATAGATGATGCTGGGAGGCCAGCAAGCAGGGAGTTACAGTAGTCCAGGCGGGACAGGACCACTGCCTGGACGAGGAGTTGGGTCGAGTAAGTTGTGAGGAAGGGGCGGATCCTCCGGATGTTATACAGGAAGAACCTGCATGAACGTGTCACTGCTGAAATGTGCTCGGTGAGGGACAGTCTGTTGTCCATCACCACGCCAAGGTTTCTAGTTGAGGGTGATGGTGTGAGGATGGTATTACCTAGGGAGATAGAGAGATCAGAGAGAGGGAGTTAAGAGCCGGAATATAAATGAGCTCTGTCTTACCTGGATTGAGCTTGAGATGGTGGCGGACCATCCAGCTCTGAATATCACTCAGGCAGGCAGTGATGCGGGCTGAGACCTGTGTGTCAGAGGGTGGGAAGGAGAGAAACAGTTGTGTGTCATCAGCATAGCAATGGTAAGACATACCATGAGCTGTGATGACAGGGCCAAGGGACTGGGTGTAGAGAGAGAAGAGGAGAGGACCAAGGACCGAGCCCTGTGGGACTCCGGTGGTGAGGGGGTGTGGCGCAGATACTTTACCAGCCCAGGCTACCTGGAAGGAGCGATCTGAGAGGTAAGACTCAATCCAATTGAGGACTGTGCCACAGATCCCCATTGCAGATAGGGAGGACAGGAGGGTGGGGTGGTCGACTGTGTCGAAGGCTGCCGATAGGTCCAGAAGTAATAAGACGGAGGAGAGGGAGGCTGCTCGGGCTGCGTGGAGAGCTTCGTTGACAGAGAGGAGTGCGGTCTCTGTCGAGTGGCCTGGTCTGAATCCAGACTGATGGGGATCGAGGAGCTCATTCTGTGAAAGAAACACAGAGAGTTGATTTGATGCAGCACGTTCAATGGTTTTTGACAGAAATGGAAGAGAGATACCGGTCTGTAGTTCCCAATGATGGAGGGGTCTAGTGTAGTCTTTTTCAGGAGGGGGGAGATGAGGGCCTTCTTGAAGGTTGACGGGAAGCAGCCGGATGTCAGGGAGGAGTTAACCAGGGAGGTGATGAATGGGAGAATCTCGGGTGAGATTGCCTGGAGGAGTGGTGAGGGAATGGGGTCAAGGGCGCAGGTTGTGGGGCGATGGGAAAGTAGGAGTTGTGAAACCTCAGAATCGGTGAGGGGAGAGAAGTCGGAGAAACAAGGGGAAATGGTGAGGGAGGGGAGAGTACAGGTTGAGGGGTGGGGAGTTGGGAGCCAGTGACCGTAAGCAGAGGAGTGGAGAGACAGGGGGAGGGGAGCATAGGGTGAGGTGGAGTGCAGAAGGAGTTGCGGATGACTGCAATCTTCTCGTCAAAGAAGGTTGCAAAGTCGTCAGCAGTGAGCGAGGACTGAGGGCGTGCAGATGGCTGGCTGAGGAGAGAGGAAAAAACAGAAAACAGTTGCCGAGGGTTAGAACGGTAGTTATGGATTTTGGTTTGATAGTAGTTTACCTTGGCAGCAGTCACCGTGGAGGAGAACGCTGCAAGGAGGGATTGGTAGGCAGAGAGGTCTGAAGCATCTCTGGATGTCCTCCACTTCCTCTCTGCTGCACGGAGTCCAACCCTGGAGGTGCGTATGGCATTGGACATCCACGGGCGGGGAGGAGATGGACGTGTTGGCCTAGAGACAGTGGGGCAGAGGGAGTCAAGAGCAGATGTAAGGGAGGAAAGTAGGGAGGTGGATGCAGAATCAGTGGGGAGGGTAGTGAAGGATTCGAGAGGAGGGAGGGCAGCAGTGACAGATGAAGCAAGAGAGGAGGTTGAGAGGGAGCAGAGATTGCGGCGGACAGATACAGTGGGTGTGGGGGGAGAAGGAGGGTGAGAGGGAGCAAGGGGGAGGGAGAAGGAAACGAAGTGGTGGTCAGAGGTGTGCAGAGGGGTTACAGTGATATCGGTGCAAGGGCTATTCCTCAGAAAAACCAGGTTGAGGAGGTTGCCCGCCTTGTGGGTAGGGGGAGATGACTGTAGGGAGAGGTCAAAGGAGTGGAGGAGATGTAGGACAGCTGAAGACTGAGATGTTTCCAGGTGGAGGTTGAAATCTCCAAGCAGGATCAGTGGGGTGCCGTCCTCAGGGAAAGAGCTGAGTAGGATATCCAGCTCATCGATGAAGTTTCCCAGTGGACCTGGGGGGCGATAAATGACAACAATGTATAGATTAGTTGGACAGGTGATTGAAACAGAATGGTATTCAAAACTGAATCGGGGTAGGTCAGAGAGAGATAGGGCTGAGTATTTCCAGGAGGGAGAGATTAGAAGACCAGTGCCACCACCACGGCCTGATGGTCGGGGAGTGTGGGAGAATGAAAAGAAAGAGGAGAGGGCAGCAGGGGTTGCAGTGTTCTCTGGGGTGATCCATGTCTCAGACATCCTTATTACGAAAAGGCAGTGGTAGGTAGTAATGACCATTTTTGAAAGTTATAGCGCTGGATGCGATGGCCATGAACTAGCAGTCTTCCTGTGACGTTTCCCTTTTATCCTCATAGAATCTTTCAGAGAAGTCCTGATTGTATTGTTTCAGCAGTAGTTCTTCCACATTTTCCACTGATAGTCTGTTTGCAGTTACTCTAGGACAGCCTACTTTATCCACTGTGGTGCAAACATGGAAGCCGCGTTTCCACCGCAGGAACTTTACCCCGGAACTAGGAACCTTTTGAGAAACTCAGTGCATTTCGACCACAGGAACTAGGGTCTAAATTAAGTTCCAGGAACTTTATTTTATAGTCCCTGCTCGGGGGGTAGTACTTTCCAAAAGTACCGGAACTTTTGGGGTGGGGCGCAAGTGCTGAAAATTTCCGATTAGTCGACTACTCGCAGTGTTTTATTTCAACCACCATTTTTAAAAATCTGCAGCCGCAAACCAATTTATTTTCATAATAACTTGAAATCAAACTTGTATGTTATGCGGCTCAGTAGCCTACTTTTGGTTATAGCCTGCCAACGTCTTGGAATTATATCATGTGTGCTTTTCTGTTCTTTTCTTGCTTTAGTATTCGTTTTATAAAATGTTCAGCAATCGTGCTGGGACAGCATATTACGTACCAAAACATTTGAACGGTTTAATTCGGTTGCTGAATATTTTCTTCCGGATTTTCTTTGTTAGCCCGTTGTAATTGACTCAAAACGTTTGATACAGTTATGTGAGGTAGGCCTATGCGGTAGTTCTGCATAATTTATATTGGTGATACAGTAAAAGCAAACTGGAAATCACCTTCCGCACTTTTTGTCAGGGTAAAATAACAGGTTAATTCTAGTAATCGTCCCTTTTGCTTTTTCAGACTGCCATAATTTTACTCTGCCATTCTTCAATTCCACAAAAAGACCAGGAAGACTATGGGCTAATTTATGGTGCATGGTTCGCATCTGGAGGGCACACTTCGCTGCTCGGCTAGCAGTAACTTTGAAGTAGATATTTAAATATTTAACTTTAAATATTGGGTAGCATTGCTTTGGAATACATCTTATTTAATTTGGGTGAAGCAAGATAGCCTATATTGTTTGTAGTACCATAACTTGGCGTCATTTTGATATCAATACTTTTAATGGCAGGCCTGGATTTTGGCAGTCTGAATGAATGAGTTATAGACAGTGTATGTCTTGTATGTGTGAGTAACTTGGCATTTTTGTACAGATGCTGGCAGACGCTCTTATCTAGAGCGATGTACAACAAAGTGTATAACCATAACCAGGACCAACTAGGACCAATGTTTTAAATTTGATGCGAGCCATAACAGGCAGCCAGTGGAGGGTAGTGAGCGGGGGAGTGACATGGTAGTGTCTGGGGAGGTTGAAAACCAGTCGAACTGCAGCATTCTGAATGAGTTGCAGGGGTCTGATGGCAGATGCCAGTAGACCAGCCAGAAGAGAGTTGCAGTAGTCCAGGCGGGATAGTACCATTGCTTGTACCAGGAGCTGGGTTGAGTAGGTCGTGAGAAGGGGGTGGATTCTCCGGATGTTGTACAGGAAAAATCTGCACTCCCGGCTTACCGCTGCAATGTTCTTGGAGAGGGACAACCTGCTGTCCATCACCACTCTGAGATTCTTGGCACAGGGTGATGATGTCACTAAGGTGTCCCCTAGGGAAATGGAAAAATTAAGGAGGGGAGAGGTTAGAGCAGGAATGAAGATTAGCTCCATCTTTCCTGGGTTGAGCTTCAGGTGCTGATTGTCCGTCCAGCTCTGGATGTCCTTCAGGCAAGCGGAGATGCGGGCAGGGACCTGTGTGTCCGATGGGGAGAAGGAGAGAAAGAGTTGTGTGTCGTCGGCATAACAGTGATATTTAATATTCAATGGTTTTATTATTCTATATTGAGCTGTAGATGGTTTTTAACACACTGCTATGTGTTTGACACACAGCCTTGTTAGTTTATATTAATGTAAGGTGTGTGTGTCTTTCTCTCTGCAGGCTGTCAGGCTGTAGAGTCACACAGAGAGGCTGTGATTCTCTGGCTTCAGCTCTGTGTTCAAACCCCTCACACCTGAGAGAGCTGGATCTGAGATACAATCACCCAGGAGACTCAGGAGTGAGAGCACTGTCTGCTGCTAAACTGGACACACTCACACTGCTGTAAGTACAGAGAGTTTCCACACTGCACCTCACGCACACACACACACACACACTCACACTGTTGTAAGTACAGTTACTCCACCACACAAGCACACATGCACACAAACACACACACTGTTACAATTGAATGTTTTAATGATAAGGGAAATGAGTGGGGTATGTGTAACAGAAATGTACTGCAGACTGACCAGTAACTCAAGTACCTATCTGCCTATGCAAATCTAACTGAAAGCTGGCAAGTCTTTGAAGGGTACTGGGCACGGGGCAGCTTTGAACGCTGAGCTTCAGACAGTTAGCCGATCGTCTGGAACCTGAAGTCTAAATAGCTTACCCCAAACGTAATGTACAATATCCACCCAGAGTACCTTCAGAAATAATAAAGGAAAAATAACAAAGTAGTATCCTGATGGAAGGATTTTTAGTCCAGCTGGGAACACACAAACTAACCTGAGTAGCTACATGGTGATCGGAGGAGAAAAGGAGTCGAGGTCGAGAATGAGTAAATCGTCAAACATGAGGAGCAAACAAAGCAGAGGGGCTAGGCGAGAATCGGAGTCGGATACGAGAGTGAATGGTCAAACACACAAAAATCACGGGGAAAACAAACTAGAAAGGCTGAGGCAAAATCGGTGTTGAAGGGAATGAATCAGTGGTCATACATGAGATCTAATCAGCAAACTACTAGAAGGGCTAGAAATCGGAATCAAACAAAATAGGGTCAAATACACTCAAATGAAGCAATCACTATACACAACACTCCCAGCACAAGTTCAAAGAGCTAGTCTCCATTGGCAGCTTTTTCTAACAGAGTAACCGGAGCCGCAAACTACCAATCAGATGACGAACTGGAAGGACGAAACACACGCGACTAAGACCAATGTAAACAAACTTACAATGGGGATCATAGCACACACACTCACACTCACTCTGTTCTGCTGTTCCTTCAGTGTGGACCATGGAGGACAGAACAGGACCAAACCAGGACCCAGGAAATGTGAGTCCATATCAACACAAAACACTTTCCATAGATACACTTTCTTGTGTATGTGTGTGTGTAAGAACAGGAACAAACCAGCACCCAGGAAATGTGAGTCTGTATCAACACAGGACACTTTACATAGATACACACTTTACTGTGTGTGTGTGTGTAAGAAAGAATCTCACATACACAAACTCTCAGGTACTATCACAGCTCTCTCTCTCTGTCTCACATATAATGAGGTGAATATTAATAATGATAATTGATCTCATTAATGTCCCTGGTGTGCAGACGGCTGTCAGCTCACACTGGATCCAGACACTGCGAACAGATACCTGTCTCTGTCTGAGGGGAACAGGAAGGCGACATACGCATGGGAGATAGGGGAGCAGCCATTTCCTGATCATCCGGAGAGATTTGCATACGAGCCACAGGTTTTATGCAGAGACAGTGTGTGTGAGCGCTGTTACTGGGAGGCTGAGTTGAGTGAGTGGGGAAAAGTTTCAGTAGCAGTGACATACAAAGGAATCAGCAGGAAAGGACGGGATTCTGACTGTATGTTTGGATGGAATAAAAACTCCTGGAGTCTTGAGTGCAATAAACGCAGTTACTCTGTCTGGCACAATAAAAACCAAACACTCATACCTGCCCCCCCCTCCCCCTATCGCAGAGCAGGAGTGGGTGATGATGGTGCTGGTAAAAATGTGTGTCTGTACAGGGTAGGAGCGTGTTTGGACTGTCCGACCGGCACTCTGTCCTTCTACAGCATCTCTGACTCTGACACACTGACCCTCCTGCACAGATTCCGCACACATTTCACTCAACACACATTCCTCTGTGCTGGATTCAGAGTGTGTGGCTCTTCAGTGTCCCTCTGCCATGTGGAGTAGAAAAACACACACACACTCTGTCATATTCGCACACACACACACACACACGCACACACACACCTACGCACACATGCACACACACACACACACTCTCATATTCACCCACATACACGGACATGCACACACACCTACACACACACTCTCATATTCACCCACATACACACACATGCACACACACGCACCTACACACACATGCACACACACACACACACACACACACACACACGCACACAGTCTCTCATATTCACACACACACACACACACACACACACACACACTCTCTCACATACACACACACACACTCTCATATTCACCCACACACACACACACACACGCACACACATGCACACACACACACACTCTCTCATATTCACCCACACACACACACCTACACACACATCCACACACACACACACTCTCTCATATTCACCCACATACACACACATGCACACACACCTACACACACACGCACCTACACACACATGCACACACTCTCTCATATTCACACACACACACACACATGCACACACACACACACACTCTCTCACATTCACACACACACTCTCTCTCTCTCATTCATCCACACACACACACACACGCACACACATGCACACACACACACACACACTCTCTCATATTCACCCACACATGCACACACACACGCACTCTCTCTCAAAATCAAGTGGTAATGACATTCTGTGAATATTATTTTATGTATCAAAATACTGGACAAAGCAGTACATGTACAAGCTGATTAAAAAATGTTCACCAGTAAGATACATTAGATATGTTAGACTTGCAATCGCTCAATTATGTTGGTGTGAATTAATACATATACATAGATATTAGTAATGATTAATACTTGTTTCACGCAAATGATAATTATTTCTACATTTTTGTGTTATGTTGATTTTATGTTTGATACATATTACATTTATTATGGCAAAAAGAGAGATTGTTGTAAAATATTGCATTAATAATCAAACTCTGTTTATAAAGGCAGCCAGTCCAGAATTTGTACCAGTACTGTTGCTGTCAAAGATTGTTGAGTTTAGTGTCATTCTTCTCATTACAGATGGGTGTAAGAAAAAGAATGAAATACAGGCGCACAACGCAGTATAAGAACTGCAGTAACTAATTTTTTTTTTTAAATACAGCAGTTAAAATTATAAAAATAGAAAAAAAGACAATGAACAATAAATTAAAAGTATGCATTTTTCCAGCTTCTAGGATTTATATCAAAATCAAATTAGACAGCATATGATCCATGAATACTGTTGATTGGCTTTTGAATAGATTGTAAAACATGCTCGCATTGCATGGTAAATTAGCAATCCGCTGGACGATGGCCTGCGTCATACTCCATAGACATGGTCTGGGCAGGCGGGTGGCGAATGGCACAAACGTCAGGCTGAAATTGACTGAAATGGACTGAAATTGACTGAAATTGACCGGCACACCCCCGACAGCCGCTCCCCTCCCACTTCGGTGCACGGCAAGTCCCGAAATTACCGAACTGCTCAGGCACGTCAAAATACCATTCCGTCAGTACGATGGCTCGCAGCATGCCATGCGCCAGCCTGAAAACAGAGCCCACTGTCTCACACACCCACACTCTCATATTCACCCACACGTACTGTACACACACAGCAGTGCACTCACACATGCACATACAAAATTATAATATATTATAAGGTATATTTTAAACTATATAGTGAATATTCAAGATGTATTTATGTACTTTTAATTATTAAAACATGAAAATAATAATAAGAGTGTCATGTTGACGGCAGGGTAAAATGCTATTGAAGTAATACTTCAGTTTCCTGTATCTGCATGTTTGTATAAAAAAAGCCAGTGTCAAACTCCTCCAGTTAATTTTACTAGTTTTTACAGCTGCTTTTACAGCTGCTTTCAGAGTTGCAATGTGAAATTTTCTATGGGAAAATACAGCTGATAGGGAGAATGCAGTATGATCACTGCAGTGTCATTTCTTTTCATTATTATAAACAATAGGTTGAGTTCCCTTATTTATTGTGTCATAATTGCTTTGTTTGATCCTGTTGCTGTTTTAAAAAAAAAATATCTTCAGCGATTAAACCTGAATTCTACAAATATAAAATGATTTGCTGTTCTGATTTATTATTGTGTGATGTATTGAACTCCTGTGACACAATAGTACTTATTTCATATTCCATATGGGATTATGTTTATCTTCACGGCTGAAGCAGTGACATTCATCTACATTAGTGCAAATTAAATCCATTATAAGAAACACAAGTTATGCGTGTGAGTAGCTGCTTCTGTTACTGTAGTTTAACCACAATTCAGTACATTTTGTCACTGCTTTTCTATTGAGCTGGTATGTTTATGTTACCTCTCACAGAAATGGTTTTCCTGTAGGTTTGAACCTGGATCTGCTGCACGTCAGTTGAATGGATTAGACCACTAGCCAAAATCAGGGTCACAAATTGCTCTACCAACATACAAAGTGCAAAACTCTAAATCATACACTAAGTTTTCTAATACAGTCACCTCATGTACAATGTTCCAATGCTTATTGCTCGACATGTTGATTATTAAATAAAGTCAGCATGTTTGCAAACCTGTCTCATCACTTCAAACAACATTGCCCAGGTGAGTCGCATTATAACACGATTGGTAATCCCTTCAGCACTGAATAAAAGGCTGTTAGAAAGCCTGTATGGCAGTTTCTGACAACCTGGAGCAATGAGCAGTTGGCATTGATGGACGGGTTGTGGCTGAGGTTGTGATCAAGCAGGTACTGTAGCAAAAATACTACTGTGTCTAAGTAAATTGGAGCCACGGTGATTGACCATGTCATAAATCCAGGCATAACAATGGGAGAAGCTGGAAGGATTGTACAGCCAAACTTAAAAAGGTCAACAGTGGCCTCTAATAAGAGTTTTTGGTCTGAACAGAGATAAGTCGATAATTTACTGCAAAACATATTTTAATGACATTACGGCAATGTCATGTCATAGGGGGCGACATAGCTCAGGAGGTAAGACCGATTGGCTGGCAGTCGGAGGGTTGCCGGTTCAAACCCTGCCCTGGGCGTGTCGAAGTGTCCTTGAGCAAGACCCCTAACTGCTCTGGCGAATGAGAGGCATCAATTGTGAAGCGCTATATAAATGCAGTCCATTTACCATTCATGTTGGTGTAATTTTATATCATTACAGTATTACAGTGAGATGTTACAGTAGTGATATGAATATGATGCACCTAAGTAGCAGTGTTTTTGCATATAGAGTACATACTGCAAATAATGGGTCCTAGTAATCCTCATGTGTCTTTATTGCAGAGAATGACAGTGATCAATGCTGAAGCTCATGTCAAAACAGTGAGGATTGAGTAAACTTTTTAAGTTCTGAATCCAGCAGTTTTAACCAGATAACACCCTCATTTTAACTTCCAGAACTCTGAATACTGAGTGTAGTCAAAAATGTATCAAAAGTAAAAACTTACTTATTTTCCATGTAACAAAACCAAATCATACTATGTTGGTTTCTCCTTGAACTGGAACTGGTTCTAAAAATGTAGATTTCAACTATTGGGTCTCAACAACCATTATCCATATATAACTTAAGATTTTCAATCAAGGATTTTGATTAACTGTTACAGATCACATTCAAAAAAGGAATGTGATGTTTTTAGCATTCCTTCGCCACCTGGGTTTCTGAGTCCATAGTTTGGATGTCCTGTGTCTCTTCTGGAGGGGGGTAAAGTCATAAAACTTTCTAAGGAGAGGAAACTCTTCAGAACACCCCTGGTTTATTTACATTTAAACTAGCTCCAGCGTGGCCCTAATGCCCCAAATACATTCCTTTCCCTGTCTGTGAGGGTAAGGAAGACAGACACCTGCTTATGGTCACAGAGCTGGTTATATTGCCTGCTCAAATTATATTGTCTGTTTCTCAAAGGCAGCAATCTAGAAACTAGATATCCCACACACCAATTTTATAGACACACGGTCTTGCTTTTTGTGTCTTTCTTGTATTATGATAGACTCCATTGCATGTATTTAACCTTGTGCACAGTTGTCTGGAGAGGGTTTATGACATAAGAAATTGCTATCATAATAAGCAAAATATTTTCTGATAATCTACTTGCTTTTGGCTATGAAATGGTATTCATCACTAGCTTAAAGCCAAAACATTTCAGTTCGATGTCAGTTTGACGTTGTCCAACATGGTTTTTTACAGTACCTAACATACAACGCAGGGTTGTAGCACAATAATTCCTTGAACATCAAGGTTTATATGATAATCTTTGAATTGGGAAAACTGTTTTATCAAAGAACACAACTATGGTCTGTGCAGTTCAAGAACAAAAACAAATTTTATTTATAGAGCACATTTCATACAAGTGGTGCAGCTCAATGTGCTGTACATAAAAATAAGAAAGAAGTAATTGGTGTTACAGTGGAAAAAATAGAAAACAATACAAATAGAGATACCAAAAACATTATACTGAGAGAGCTAAATAAAACAAAATAAAATAAATTAAATTAAATTTAAAAATGTAAAATTCAAAATGTTAAATTTAAAATTTTAAAAGTTTAAAAATCGGGGGCATATAAGAGCATTCTATGTGAAGGCCATGCTAAAGAGGTATGTTTTTAAAACCATCTACTGTTTCTGTGTTCCCCAGCCTTTTTAGTCCTTACTTTTGGAACAACCAGAAGGCTGGTACCAGAGGATCTGAGGGACCTGGTGGGTTCATACTTCTGAAGCATGTCAGACATGAACTTAGGTGCTGAACCATTTAGGGATTTGTAAACTAATAAAATAATTTTAAAATCAATTCTAAAACTGACAGGATGCCAATGTAAAGATTTAAAAATAGGTGTAATGTGCTGTCTTCCTAGTCCTGGTCAGAACTCGTGCTGCTGCATTTTGTATGAGTTGTAATCGACCAATAGTTTTTTTGGGGAGACCAGAAAAAAAAGCATTACTATAATCAAGCCTGCTATTAATAAAAGCATGTACTAGCTGGATAAAGTTTGGTGGAGGGGAAATGGAGGGGCGCTTTTCGACCGCCTTTTGACCCACGGGCTACAGTCCAGGGTTCAGATGCAGCCAGGACTCTGCTGTTTGGGATGGGGCAGTGCACGGCCCAGGATCCAGTGTAGTGGTCTCTAATCCTCCAGTGATCATGGGAGCAGCAGCCGCTACCCAGGAGTCAAGCAGCTGTTTGTCATCCCTTATTTGATGGAGGACAGATACTCTACCCTCGAGCTCAGCGATCTTTTGGCTCAGCTTGGAACAGTTCGCACATTCCGGAGGGGAGGTGAGTGTTGGCATGACAGACCTGCTTCTTTCTGGCTGAAAAAGGGTGTTTTACCCGATGCAAACCAGTCTCTGCGCTCGTTTCTCTCGAACTTGAATTTACGGCAATCCGTAGAATGTACGAGTAAAAGACTGAAAAGGCTAAGAAAATAAAAATTAAATAAAATGATAAAATGAAAAAAAGAAGTAAAATAGAATAGGTAAAATAGATAAAACTGCGGGAAACCGCGGGAGCTCACAGTGACACGTCTCACCTTCTCAGGTAACCTGTGCTAGTCCGGTAAATCAAAGTGCAAAGTGCAAAACCAGTAATTTACAAAATTATCCAATGTTTTCCACTGTCAGTGTAATGAATACCATCTCAAAATGCTTGGCTGATATTTTATACTGATTTATACTGATTCTTTTTAAAGCCATTATCAAATTAGTTAAGGATGCACCTATGTATCGGCCAACCATCGGCATCTGCCAATGAATTAGCCAATAAGAACCACTAATGGTCAGCTTCGATTTTATCCTATCAATCAGAAGGAAAATGTCTATTGCTTATTTGTATTCAAATAACTGGTTTTCATTTGCCTGTCAGATACAATATAATTGCACTTTGTTTTCCATGTTCAGTGTTTTTTGTATAATTGCTAGCAGACTGACAAAATCTTCTCTTTTTTTAATGCCAAAAATAACATTTGAGAATCAACAATCATTTGTGCTTGGATGCCCCTGCTGGACGCTGTTCTGAAACACAAGTCAACCTCTTTGTTGTTTGTTGCCTGGGAAACTTGTCGCTATGATACCAGAAATACAGTGCCTTTGGAAAGTATTCAGACCCTTTCACTTTTTCCACATTGTGTTATGTTACATCCTTATTCTAAAATTGATAAAATGAATTGCTATTCTCATCAATCTACACATAATACCCCATAATGACAGTGAAAACAGGTTTTTAGAAATTTTTTGCAAATTTATTAAAAATAAAAAACTGAAATTTCACATTTACATAAATATTCAGACCTTTGCTATGACACTTAAAATTGAGCTCAGCTGCATCCTGTCTAGATGGATCATACTTGAGATGTTTTTACAACTGGCTTGGAGTACACCTGTGGTAAATTCAGTTGATTGGACATTATTTGGAAAGGCACACTCCTCTCTATATAAGGTCCCACAGTTGGCAAGTGCATGTCAGAGCAAAAACCAAGCCATGAAGTTGAATCAATTGTCCGTGGACCTCTGAGACAGGATTGTGTCGAGGTTCAGATCTGGGGAAGGGTACAAAACCATTTCAACAGCATTGAAGGTCCTGAAGAACACAGTGGCCTCCATCATTCTTAAATAAAAGAGGTTTGGAACCACCAGGACTTTTCTTAGAGCCGGCTGTCCCTGCCAAACTGAGCAGTCTGGGGAGAAGGGCCTTGATCAGGGAGGTGACCAAGAACCCGATGGTCACTCTGAAAGAGCTCCAGAGTTCCTCTGTGGATATGGGAGAACCTTCCATTAGGACAACCATCTCTGCAGCACTCCACCAATCAGGCCTTTATGGTAGAGTGGCCAGATGGAAGCCACTCCTCAGTAAAAGGCACATGACAGCCTGCTTGAAGTTTGCAAAAAGGCACCTAAAGGACTCAAATTCAAATTCAAATTCAAAATGCTTTATTGGCATGAAATACATTTGTACATATTGCCAAAGCGTACATACAGAAACAGGAATAGGAATACAAACAACATGAAATACAAACAACATTGTGGTAACGACAACGATGCAATTAACAGTGTGGTAATGGCCACAGTGAGTAGGCTATATAATAAAATGTAGAAAAAAGAAAATGGGGAAAAAAATATATAAATTCATTCATAATTGAAATAAATATATTTGTGGTTGTCAACCAGTGTCCCTCAGATTATGGCAGGCCGAGATGTACTTTGCTGCAAGTGGAGCTGTTGGCCTTTCTCCTAGCAGGATTTGCATTTTTTTCTCATTTGTTTGGGAAAGGAAGTCCTTTATAATTAGAGAACATTTTTTGAAGTAATGTGTCCTAATTTCTGAATATTTTTCACAATGTAGGAGAAAGTGCATCTCTGTTTCCACCTCTCCTGTCTTAGTGACCACATATACCTTGTCACTGAACCTGTACTTGGTCAGGATCTGCCTCTCCTTTGTATCTCTGACAGAGAAGAGATACTCAGCCAATTTGTAGTCTCTTTTTAGGGTCCGATAACAATCTAGTTTGTTTTGTGTTTTGGTTACATTATCCCAATATTCCAGATAAGAGATTTTGGTCTGTTTTATTCCTTGGTTTACTTTGATTTGTTGGTAAGCAGTGCTGGTATGAAGCTGGTCTGTGATTTGCGTTAGTTGGGTTAATGGAGTGTAGCACAGGACGGAGTGTAGCACAGTGGGTAAGGAACTGGGTTTGTAACCAAAAGGTCGCAGGTTCGATTCCCAGGTAAGGACACTGCCGTTGTACCCTTGAGCAAGGTACTTACCCAGAATTGCTTCAGTATAAATGGATACAATGTAAAATGCTATGTAAAAGTTGTGTAAGTCGCTCTGGATAAAAGCGTCTGCTAAATGCCTGTAATGTAATGGGTTAGTCAGCTTCATTACCAGCTGACTGAGGGGACTCTTTTCATGACTTAGCTCTTGGGCTTTCATTGCCTTAGATTTCAATGTGTCTTGAGGACTTGAATTGAGGTGCATCCAGAATTTAATGCTCTTTTTTGGCTGTGAATCATTAACGGATAATGCCCTAATTCTGCCCTGCATGCATTATTTGGTGTTTTCCTTTGTACCTGTAGGATGTTTCCACAAAATTCTACATGCAGGGTCTCTATTGGATGCTTGTCCCATTTGGAATAGTTCTACTGGCTGAGTGGACCCCATACCTTACTTCCATACAGTACAATTGGCTGAATAACACTACCAACGATTTTTTACCAGATTTTAATTGGTATAACAATTTTTTGAAGTTTTCTTTTTATAGCATAGAGTGCTCTTCGGGCTTCTTCTTTTAAAGCATTCACTGCCATCAAGATCACATGATTTTTTTTTATTTTAGAGACTGGAGCTTTTCGGTTAGTTCTTTGTGGGAGATTGGTTTATCCAGTGGGTTTTGATTATCCTTGATGGTTGATTCCAATTTGTTTAGTGTTCATTAATAACAGTATGGTGCGTTTTTGACTGATTTCACAAAATATTGTTTCCAGATGGCTCCATCATTAATGGCTAATTTGTGTTGTTTTGCTGTGCTGTGCTGGTTTTGATTAACTGATTCTTCAATATCACTCAGAGTTGTATTTATGTATTTTTGTTTTTTCTGTTTTAGGGTGTTTTTATATTCTTTAAGAGTTTGACTCTGAGGCGTAAATCAGAATTTTATGGTTGGTTATGTTTTTGGTTTGATACTTTTCTTAGGTTTTTTCGAATATTTTTGCATTCAATATCAAACCAATTTTTATTTTTGTTGTTGGGATGTTGTCAGAAACCGCATAGCTGGTCTTCGTCAGGCCAACTGTAGCTATTCTGAAATTTACAAGACCCTAAAGGCAGAGGAAATCCCTATTTCTCTACCAGCTATTAAAAGAAACAACAGGTAATGTTGCCAGAAAGAAAGGATCTGGAAGACCCAAAGACTCATTATGCAGGGATGACCACCTGCTGAAATTTACAGTTCTCAAAGACAGGAAAAAAAAGCTTACAAAAACTGTCAGCAGAATTCAAGACCTTGGAAAACAAGACTCTTTTGAGAAGAACAATAACCAGAAGGTTATCTAATGCAGGTTTTGTGCCTAGAAGATATGTTAAAAAGCCATTGCTGTCTCAGAAAAACATCATAGACAGAATTAAGTTTTGGCAGAATATGGAAAGTTTGATTCAGAGTGGTTCAGCAGATTTCAGTTGCATGGTGATGCTCCAGAGAGGAGCAATCTTAACATAACACCTTTACCCCACCACACTATTGTAGATTCAGGAAACAGAGAGAGAGAGAGAGGTGGTGTCAAATGGACTGTATTATAAAATGAAATTCCAGTCAACAAAATATTACATGCATACACAGTATTTAAAACACATAAAATACACCAGCACCACAAATAAAATGCAAATACAATTTCAGTGAGGATTTTAAATATTCAAAGCCAGTTGTAATCATTTAAAAACAAAAGTATCACTGGACAGTCCTCAACATTTGAATTGGACCAATGAATATTCCAAGTAGCGATGGTTGGATTAAATTCAACCAACAAAAGAATAGTAAAGATATCTAGCACTGGAAAACATTTTCTTAAAAATAACTATTTCCATCAATTCATGCAGTGTGTTGTGAAAGTTGATTGTACATTTTGAGCACAGGAATAGACACTCTACTCTTACCATTTCCCAGTTTGAACAAATGATGTTCTATGAATGACAATGTGTGTGTTATCTGTTTGGGGTACTCCAGACTAAACAGGAAATATACTCCAAGCAGACACTGCAGAGCCTGTGCCACATCAATTTCGCCACTCGTGATGGTGACTCCATCCATCTTTATGGTTGCTTTCACAGCAAGGAGGGGAATCGCTGCATCATGGAAGATGATGGTTGGACATGAGCTTGTTGATTTCTATACAAGGGAAACATATGTAAGCAACCTCCTGGCAGTAGGCTATTCAATCTATAAAAAATTGACAATACAAAGAAAATGTCGGTGACTATGTGGAGATTCAACACATACCTCATCTAAACAGTAGAGGAACATGGAGCTCTCTCTGAATAAAGCAGTGAGAGTCAGTATTGCTGCGCTCCTTTCCAGATCTGAAATATCAGAAGAAATAATAACTTATCCCTGCATAAAACTATAAAACCTTGAGGTTTTATCAATACAATTTATAGAGGAACTGCAACCACAGGAATAGGTGTTTGTGTGAGAGTGCAAGTGCGTGTGTGTAACATACCATCTTTGTTACCCTCAGTTCCCAGTAGGTTTGATAGGAGGCCCCTCTGACTCCCACTATGAGCCAACCTTATGATGTGGGGCGTCATCACTTTTAGAGCATCCTGAAGGTTTAGCTCCAAGTCCTGGCCGAAACGCAGCCTCATTTCGTGGTGTATCTGCAACAAACACAAACAATACGTTCAAAAAAACTTTGTGTCTTGAACAACATACGGTACATGTTATTAATAATAATAATAATAATAATAATAATAATAACTTTATTTGTATGGCACCTTTCAAATATACTGCAGCTAAAAGTGCTTGAAAAAGTTTTTTAGCATCTTGGTGAGTTAAAAAGGGTCTTACTGTGGCTATGTTTTTGAGGTGAAAAAATGCAGTCTTGGTCACCTTGTCTGTGAGATTTTAAATTGAGGTGAGCATCCAAGATCACTCCCAGGTTTCTGACCTCAGATTTAGCCTGTTCAGCCAGGCTTCCCATCTTTGCTTGCAGCGTTTCTCTTTTTGACTTATGGCCCACTAGAAGTACCTCTGGTTTTTCAGCATTTAATTCCAGAAAATGTGATCCTATCACCCCTGTCTTAGCATCCTTGCATTGGCTGCCAGTTTATTTTAGGATTGATTTTAAAATTATTTTAATTACTTTAAAGGCCAGGCATGGGATGGCCCCTCCCTATATTTCTGATCTTTTATCCCCCTATGAGCCAGGACGCAGACTGAGATCCTCGGGTAAGGCGCTGCTAGCCATTCCAAAGTCAAGGCTGAAAACCAAAGGCGACAGGGCCTTTGCTGTCAGAGCCCCTAGGCTTTGGAACAATCTGCCAGAAAATATCAGGATTGCAGAGTCAGTTCCCTATTTTATTTCACTTCTTAAGACATATTTCTATAATAAAGCATTTATTGGGTGATTTTTTATTTTATTTATTTATTTATTTATTTATTTATTTATTTTTTAATGTTATTTTATTATTTGTATTTGTTTCTGTGTTTTGTATCGACTATTGTGAAGCACTTTGTCTCCTGTATTGAAAAGTGCTATACAAATAAAGCTATTATTATTATTTTATATTATCTTAAATTATTTTTCTGTTTATGATTACTTTCATACTTCTAAGGACTACTACTACTACTAACAACAACAACAACAACAACAACAACAACAACAATAATAATAATAGTATTTCTAATGTGTTAAATGCTGTATGTAAATATTTGCTTTGTATGAATTAGGCACCATGTTAACTAGACTTACTGTATACATCCTTCTGACAGTGACTTATGCATGCTTCTGACAGTGACTTACTGTTTACATGCTTCTGACAGTGACTTGCTGTATACATGCTTCTGACAGTGACTTACTGCATACATGCTTCTGACAGTGACTAATGCATGCTTCTGACAGTGACTTACTGCATACATGCTTCTGACAGTGATTCATACATGCTTCTGACAGTGATTCATACATGCTTCTGACAGTGACTTACTGCATACATGCTTCTGACAGTGATTCATACATGCTTCTGACAGTGACTTACTGCATACATGCTTCTGACAGTGATTCATACATGCTTCTGACAGTGATTCATACATGCTTCTGACAGTGACTTACTGCATACATGCTTCTGACAGTGATTCATACATGCTTCTGACAGTGATTCATACATGCTTCTGACAGTGACTTACTGCATACATGCTTCTGACAGTGACTTACTGTATACATGCTTCTGACAGTGACTTACTGTTTACATGCTTCTGACAGTGACTTACTGTATACATGCTTCTGACAGTGACTTATACATGCTTCTGACAGTGACTTATACATGCTTCTGACAGTGACTTACTGTATACATGCTTCTGAGAGTGATTATACATGGTTCTGATAGTGACTCATACATGCTTCTGACAGTGGCTTACTGTATACATGCTTCTGAGAGTGACTTATACATGCTTCTGAGAGTGATTATACATGCTTCTGATAGTGACTCATGCATGCTTCTGACAGTGACTTACTGTATACATGCTTCTGACAGTGACTCATACATGCTTCTGACATTGACTTACTGTAAGCATGCTTCTGACAGTGACTCATACATGCTTCTGACAGTGACTTATGCATGCTTCTGATAGTGATTCATACATGCTTCTGAGAGTGATTATACATGCTTCTGACAGTGACTTATGCATGTTTCTAAAAGGCCTCTGTCTGTGATGTAATATTGCATTGTCTTTCCCATCTCGGTTTTGATAATGTTGCTGTAGGGACTAAACACCGTCACCCACCTGCAGGCAGACACATGCCAGTATAGCAAGGCCCAGGGTTGTACACACTCAAACATATTTTCCATTTAACATGCACACAATAAACATGTAAAGTGCTTTCTTTTTATTCATAATTCACACTTGCCCAAAGGCAACAAATTAGACAATGAATTCCGGTTAATTCAGGTTAACACCCCCCTTCAATGTATATTTTCATCATTGCAAAATTTTCTCTCAGCATAACGTAGCAGATCACTCTGAGCATTTCCTGGTGCACTAAAGTTAACGTACTCTCTTCTGATATTGTTTAATTTCTTTGTGCAGCAAGGTAATGATTCCTGATGCAGCTGGAGATTGTTGCAATTGAATGTTTCCAGGCTTCCAGGCTGTCTGCTCACAGGATCATGTGCACACAACCCCCCCAGTAACCTTCAGAGAACCTAAAGCAGACAGACCCCTCCCCCCCACAGTAACCTGCAGAGAACCTAAAGCAGACTGCCCCCCCCCACAGTAACCTGCAGAGAACCTAAAGCAGACTGACCCCCCCCCCACAGCAACCTGCAGAGAACCTAAAGCAGACTGACCCCCCCCCCCCCCACAGTAACCTGCAGAGAACCTAAAGCAGACTCCCCCCCCCCCCACAGTAACCTGCAGAGAACCTAAAGCAGACTGACCCCCCCCACAGTAACCTGCAGAGAACCTAAAGCAGACTTACCCCCCACAGTAACCTGCAGAGGACCAAAAACAGACTTCCCCCCACAGTAACCTGCAGAGAACCTAAAGCAGACTGACCCCCCCACAGTAACCTGCAGAGAACCTAAAGCAGACTTACCCCCCCACAGTAACCTGCAGAGGACCAAAAACAGACTTCCCCCCCACAGTAACCTGCAGAGAACCAAAAACAGACTTCCCCCCCCACAGTAACCTGCAGAGAACCTAAAGCAGACTGCCCCCCCCACAGTAACCTGCAGAGAACCTAAAGCAGACTGCCCTCCCACAGTAACCTGCAGAGAACCTAAAGCAGACTGCCCCTCCCACAGTAACCTGCAGAGAACCTAAAGCAGACTGCCCCCGCCCCCACAGTAACCTGCAGAGAACCAAAAGCAGACTGCCCCTCCCACAGTAACCTGTAGAGAACCAAAAGCAGACTGCCCCTCCCACAGTAACCTGCAGAGAACCTAAAGCAGACTGCCCCTCCCATAGTAACCTGTAGAGAACCTAAAGCAGACTGCCCCCTTCACAGTAACCTGTAGAGAACCTAAAGCAGACTGCCCCCGCCCCCACAGTAACCTGCAGAGAACCTAAAGCAGATTGGCTCAGAAAGTTAATTCGCTTTGACTGTGCTCAGCCAAAGTCACTAGCTGTTTGTTGCAAGTTTAGTTTCCATTAGGTCATGACTGTATTCTGACTGGATTAAAATTGCAGTCAGAACAAAGTTGTCAACCGAGTTTAGTCATAGTCTGCCAAGTTAGCCATCTTCCCTCGAATGTGCATTTAAACAGATTATCATCTCTGCACATGGGAGGACAATATTGTTTAATTGTTCCAGTTACTGTAGCTTATCCACACAGTTATTTTTTTAAACGCTAAGCTTTGTGTGTGTGGGCATCTCGGGTGACCTGTCGCAGGTGAGCGGCGTCTGACACTGATGACCCCCCATGCGCGGCTGACGCACTAGGACCCGAGGTGGCCCAGATACCGTTTCAGTGGCTGTCTCTCCTGTGGCTCATTGCGTTTTTAGTTAGAGCAGGGGGACACTGATTGGACAGAGCAGGGCGGAGGGGAATAGGGACGGGACGAGCAGTTTCGGAATTAGGGCTGGTCCCTGTGTCCGAGGCACTGAACACATACAGATGCACAGAGCAGCGAGCTTCTCCTCCTAAAAATGTTATAGCAGCTATTAGCTTGTACCATTTACAATACAAAACGTCTATTAGCTACTGTGGCAGTCAGTCCGCCTGAAAGACGGATTAGTCTCAGCTGTGCCGGCTGGTGGAGAGAGCACACGCACCTGGGCTTTGTTGGCTAATCAGCCCATGTGCTTAAAGGTGTGCTGCTCTCCACAGTTCGGGGCCGAGACCGGGAGCTCACACCGAGAGCACAATTATGAGTTTCGTTTTATTTTTGTTTGATCACTGAAGACCAATAAAGCAATCCTCAACTGGGATGCTGGAGGAGCTGGACCTGGCCAGGAAGGCGGGTCAGCAACAGAGCAGGCAAACTGAAAAGTTGCTGCTCTGTTTTGCTTTCTTTTGTCTTTATTTTAGCTTGTTATTTTAGCTAATTGTTTTTGCCTGGAATCCATGAGGGGGAAGGGTGAAGGTGTCCGTTTATTTGATTTTGCATTCCTCCTTGTGTGTTCTTGATGGGTCTGTGAACGTGGACTTCCTTGTGTGTTCTTGATGGGTCTGTGAACGTGGACTTTCTTGTGTGTTCTTGATGGATCTGTGAACGTGGACTTCCTTGTGTGTTCTTGATGGGTCTGTGAACGTGGACTTCCTTGTGTGTTCTTGATGGGTCTGTGAACCGTTTTAAAGGCGTGGTTGCTGTTGTGCTTGAGAAACTGCCTCTCAGTGCAGGGAAAGCAAAGGACACACAGCTGTGCAGTGAACAGCAGCACCGCCTCATCCGACGCTCCACTCCTAACACACCTGAAAGATTTAAAAGGCTCTGTTTGTGCTGTAATATATTTACATCACTTACATTATGGTCCCTGTTGGCTGGTTTTAGTGAAATGCATGTTGTCTGCAGTGCAAACTATACCAGCTGTCTAACGTGTTAACTAGACTTGTGGGTGTAATTGTCATCAGTTGCAGGTAGAGGGCAGCAGTGCACAAAATAAGCTCTTCACAACATCTGTGTTTGTGTTTTGTTTTTGATGGCTTAGTTTTTGACTGCTTTCAGTTATTTAATTAGCCAAAAAGTGTATTTTATCTGAGTTTGGGTGAAGCTGTGAGCTATAGCTGTAGACTGCGTGTGTCTCTGTGGTGAAAGAGAGAGACAGCTCTGGTGTATAGCACTGTTTAGACAGAATAAATTCAAATTCAAATTCAAAATGCTTTATTGGCATGAAATACACTTGTACTTATTGCCAAAGCGTACACATAGAAACAGGAATAGGAAACATGAAATACAAACAACAATTTGAATAACTGGTTAGCACAAAAACCCGCATAAAGTACTTACATACCCCAGTTCCACACTGTTAGTCTGTTAAATTAGGTACAGGTCAGGGGCTTCAAACTCTGCAGGGCTGTAGGGTTTTCTGGTTTTCAGAGTGTTTCAGGACTTAAGCACTGTTTAATCCATTGTTTGGTTAATAGGATGCCACAACTTGTTCCTGAGGCCTAACTTGCCTGCTGATTGAAAGGAATCCGCAAAAACCTGCAGACACTGTGACCCTCCAGGACTGGAGTTAAACCTGCAGACACTGTGGCTCCTCCAGGACTAGAGTTAAACCTGCAGACACCGTGACCCTCCAGGACTGGAGTTAAACCTGCAGACTCTATAGCCTTCCATGACTAGAGTTAAACATGCAGACACCGTGACCCTCCAGGACTGGAGTTAAACCTGCAGACACTGTGACCCTCCAGGACTGGAGTTAAACCTGCAGACTCTATAGCCTTCCAGGAACAAAAAAAAAAAAAAAAAACTTGATTCTAATGAACGGGTTAAAAGGCATGTAATCTTTGTATTGGTTCAGGGGCCTGAGCCTACGTCCTCCATTTAACTTCTTTTAACATTTAACATTACCAGCAGAGAGTGGACCTGCATGTAATTATGTTACACGTTACCTGCATGTAATTATGTTAAACGTAATTCACATGCGAAAGAAGTACGAGTGATGTGCAAATCGCAATGCCTGGGAAACTCCAACCTCTGCATTTTAGATGACAGTCACATTGGCAGATATCAGATTTTTATCTGATTTACGTCCAAATATGAATCTGGCCCAAAGCAAATATCCGAATCCATTTGCTTCTCTCATATTTACAGGTTCATAGTACATATCCGATCTGTGCCACATGTGAGGGAAAAATTGGAATTGGGTCACTTTTACCAAGGCAGTATGAACTTAGCCATAGCAATTTTTTTTTTTTTATGGTGAAGTGTGATTTTCAATTTGCTTTATTGGCAGGAAAACTACAGTCATATTGCCAAAGCAACACAGAGAAACATGGATATCACATGAATAAGTATGAACCCGAAAACACTATAATAATAATAATAATAATAATAATAATAATAATAATAATAGTCACATAGTGTAAAAAAGAACATGAAAATGATATTGCATTTATTCTAACAAACAAATATTTATAGTACAGGCTTTTTTTTTAAAATAGCAATTATGGTAAATTACCTTTTAAAATATTTATTGTTGAATATATATATTCGATGCAGAGAGCGTTCTCTTCATGTCCCACATCTAGTGGCTTGTGATCTGCATATTTGGCTGCTTGGGGTTGCTGTAGGCCCTTCTAAAATTGCTGATAATTTTTCATTGTCACTCTTATTTTGAATGTTGGGGAACATATTGTTTACATTTTTAAGGAACCCCTCCCTTTTTTGATCATAGTAGGTACAATACAAAATAAATTAATTTCTGTCTCTATCTCTTTGTTTATGTGCACGGACCCCTCAGCCTGTCCTCCCTGGCTAGCCAGGTTTGCCTATGCCGGCCCTTTTCAATGGCCAGGCTGTGGTCACTGACACCATATTTTCTCAGGATCTCCCTCTGTTTAGAATTTTTAATGGTGACTAGATATTCTGACTATTTATATTTTCTGTTTAGGGCTCTGTTTATGCTTCCTTTAGGCCAAATCATACAAAATAATAAAGCCTACCATAATTACGCAGATGACACGCAAATCTACATATCACTTACATCAGGTAATTATGGACCTGTTGAATCTCTTTGTCACTGCATCAAACAAATCAATGACTGTATGCGGCAAAATTTTCTCCAATTAGCCTAAATAGAGATAAGACCAAGATAATTGTCTTTGGAGCACAGAAAGAAAGACCGAATGTTGGCTCCCACCTTGACTCCTTGTCTCTCATAACTTAAGAGTCAAGCCAGAAATCTTGGCGTTATCCTGGACTCAGATTTAAATTTCAATAGCCACATCAAATCGCTAACTTCGTTAGCTTACTAACATCGAAAAAATATCGCAAGAGTCAGAGGAATATTGTCCAAGCAAGACCTAGTAAGGCTTACCCGTGAGTTTATTTCCAGTAGATTGGATTACTGCAATGGTCTATTTACAGGGCTTTCAAAAAAAGCTTATTCAGAACGCCGCTGCCAGGGTCCTGATGAAAACTAGGAAATATGACCACATTGCACCAGTTCTAAAATCCTTAAACTGGCTACCAGTCACTCAGAGAATTGATTACAAAATTTTTACTGCTTGTCTACAAATCACTCCGTGGCTCTGGGCCCAAATCTCTGACATACTTGTGCCATATGAACCTTCTAGGACCCTTAGGACATCTGGGGCTGGCCTACTGGCTGTCCCGAGAGTTACAACAAAACACGGTGAAGCAGCGTTTGTTATCATGCATCACAGACCTGGAATAACCTCCCAGATGATATTAGACAGGCCCTGACTGACTTTTGACTGGCCAGCTTTTAAGTCAAAGCTAAAAACTTTCCTATTTTACACTGCCTACTCTACCCTGTAATGGCTAAAAACTTTTCAGCTTAGCTTTTAAATAGCCTTCATTTTAAATAGTTTTTAAACTTGTTTTTAAACTTTTAAATTGTTTCAGGATCCAAACTCTTTTATCTTTTTACTTGATTTGAACTACACTAGTTTACTTGTTAAGTATTTTATTTTTTTGTATCTCTTGTCTTGTCATTTTTAAATGTAAATCTTTTACCTTTACTGTATTTTTTTTTTTTTTACTCTGTAAAGCACTTTGAATGAAATGTGCTATACAAATAAAGCTGCCTTGCCTTGCTAGCATTCCAGTTTGTTTTGAGTTTTAATAGTTGCATGCCAATGGTCCAAATAAGAACTTTTGAGGTGATTGATAATTTGGTTCACTATTATTGAAGGTGTGCTTGAGGTGTTGTCCTGAAGCTGACTGATGGTGGTGTTGATCTGTTCAGTGAGCTCCAGGACTAGTTGGCTGAGGGGACTCTTCTCTGTGTTCTGCTCTCTCTCTCTCTCTCTCCCCCTCTCTCAAAATTCAAATTCAAAATGCTTTATTGGCATGGAATACATCTATAGATATTGCCAAAGCATACACACAGAAACAGGAATAGGAATACGAACAACATGAAATACAAACAACATTGTGGTAACAACAACAATGCAAACAACAGTGTGGTAATGGCCACAGTGATTAGACTATATAATAATAATAATGTAGAAAAAAGAAAATAGAAAAAAGAAATATAAATTAGTGGACGGAGTGTAGCACAGTGGGTAAGGAACTGGGCTTGTAACCGAAAGGTTGCAGGTTCGATTCCCGAGTAGGACACTGCCGTTGTACCCTTGAGCAAGGTACTTAACCTGCATTGCTTCAGTATATATCCAGCTGTATAAATGGATACAATGTAAAATGCTATGTAAAAAGTTGTGTAAGTCGCTCTGGATAAGAGCGTCTGCTAAATGCCTGTAATGTAATGTAAAATTAATTAATAATTTAAATAAATATATTTTTGATGGTCAACCAGTGTCCCTCAGATTATGGCAGGCCGAGATGTACTTTGCTGCTAGTGGAGCTGTTGGCCTTTCTCCTATCAGTATTAGCATTTTTTCTCATTTGTTTGGGAAAGGAAGTCGTTTATAATTAGAGATTTGTTGAAGTAATGTGTTCTAATTTTTGAATATTTTTCACAATGTAGGAGAAAGTGCATCTCTGTTCCCACCTCTCCTGTCTTACAGTGACCACATATGCGTTGTTCTTTTGGGAACCATGTATTCCGATGTCTGCCTTTTTCAATTGCAAGTGTGTGGTCACTGAGCCTGTACTTGGTCAGGATCTGCCTCTGCTTTGTATCTCTGACAGAGAACAGATACTCAGCCAATTTGTCTCTTTTTAGGGTCCGATAACAATCTAGTTTGTTTTGTGTTTTGGTTGCATTATCCCAATATTCCAGATAAGAGATTTTGGTCTGTTTCATTCCTTGGTTTACTTTGATTTGTTGGTAAGCAGTGCTGGTATGAAGCTGGTCTGTGATTTGTGTTATTTGGGTTAATGGGTTAGTTAGCTTCATTACCAGCTGACTGAGGGGACTCCTTTCATGACTGAGCTCTTGGGCTTTCATTGCCTTAAATTGAAATGTGTCTTGAGGACTTGAATCGAGGTGCATCCAGAATTTTAATGCTCTTTCTTAGATGTGAATCATTAACGGATAATGGCCTAATTCTGCCCTGCATGCATTATTTGGTGTTTTCCTTTGTACCTGTAGGAGGTTTCCACAAAATTCTACATGCAGGGTCTCTATTGGATGCTTGTCCCATTTGGAATAGTTCTGCTGGCTGAGTGGACCCCATACCTCACTTCCATACAGCGCAGTGGGCTGAATAACTTTATCAAATATTTTTAACCATATTTTAATTGGTATAACAATTTTTTGAAGTTTTCTTTTTATAGCATAGAGTGATCTTCAAGCTTTTTCTTTTAAAGCATTTATTGCTAAAACTCCCTGATGCTGTAATTTTCAGGCCAAGGTAGGTATAATTTAGAGTGTGTTCTAGGGCAGTGCTGTCTAGAAAAAACTGGAACCTGGTTTCCTGACATCTGACTTTTTTCCGGAAGATCATTATTTTTGTCTTTTTTAAGTTTACTGTCTGTGCCCAGTTCTGACAGAAATCTTCTACCAGAGCTAGGTTCTGCTGTAACCCTTCTTCAGTGGAAGAAAGCAGAACCAGGTCATCTGCGCAGAGTAAGAATTTTACTTCCATGTCATGTAGGAGGAGGCCCGGGGCTGTAGACTGTTCCAACTGCACCGCTAACTCATTGATGTACATATTGAACAGTGTTGGGCTCAGGTTCAGCCCTGCCTCACTCCCTGTTTTGGTGTGAAGAACTCTGTTATTTGGTCGCCAATTTTCACTCCACATTTATTTTCTGAGTACATTGATTTAATTATATCATAAACTTTACCCCCTACACCACTTTGGAGAATTTTGTAGAATAATCCGTTATGCCAAATCGAGTCAAATGCTTTCTTGAAATCAATGAAGCATGCAAAGATTTTTCCATTTTTTGTTTGGTGGACGTGTTTATTTATTAGGGTGTGTAGGGTGTAAATATGATCGGTGGTACGATACATAATCCCAGTAACTTCCTGCACCCTACGCCATTCTGTCATGTTCAGCTTTCCAGCACATAGCCAATATTGTTGTACATGCCCATGAATGTTCATTATGTATTCCTCATAACCTTTTCATTTGCAAATGTAACCCACCTAAAGGGTCAGTTAACAGTAGGTAAATATTTTCAGGTTAAAGCTAGGTTCGTAAGGAGAGGTTATGAATGAAGAGATGGACACAATGAACAACCGGAGCCAGAAAGTAAGTGCAAAATGGTTAGAACAGTATTAAAGAAAATGTAATGACAACAGGTAAAGTCGCCATTTACTTATCACATTCAAACACATTAATTTGTTTTCATATCAATGTCCTGAGTGTTGTAACTGTATTCACTGTCCATTAAGTTCTGAATGTCTTCTGTTCAGTCTGGTTCAGTTCAATTGGTCAAGTTCAATTTAGTTAGTTTCAAGTCAGTTTTGTTGGTTGGGTGCACCCTTTTTACAAAAAATAAAGTATCAAATAAAATGTAATTGCTCAGTCACAATCCTACCACACCGGAGTGGGGTTGGGAGAAACAAGGGGTATCAGGGGGTTCTTCCTCAAATGGATGAAGATGAATCAAGTTGATCAAGTTGGTTGGCTCGCCATTTCCCTCGTCAGGGAGAGAATCCTAGGTTCACAGGTTTCTTCTCGGGTATCCAAAAAACCCAGCCTGTATGACAACAGGCTATTATAACAACTGAATACTTTTCTCAATCTTAGTTTTTTCTTTAAGGCATCATTGTAACCTCAAAAGTGTAAAAGTGTTACTAATAAACCAAATAGTACACTTTATAAATGTTCAACTGTACAGTTTCATTTTTTCAAATATTCTATCACTCTTTAACCATTAATCATGAATTATGATCAAGGTATTTTCCATGTAACTATAGCAAATAATTTTTAAACCATGAACTCAATACAAATACATGGCAATAAACCTTTAATAATCAGGTAAATCATTAGTTGATTGTAAAATCATTTAAATGCATGTGAACTAACACTCTTGCATTGTCATGAACAATAGAAGATATGGCTACATCATATAGGCTACCCCACTGTAGTGCACTTGCTAAGTGCTAGTGCATGGTTTCTAGGCATTAGCTAACTTCATTAAAGTGCACAGGCTCAACTAATAGCTACCTTGAATGAGCTATAGCCTACTTAAAATCAACACAAGGTTATTGCATGGCACATTCATACACGTATGATAGAACTACTATAACAGTGCCATTCACGCTTTCAAATAGCAACATTCAACTTTATATGAGAGAAATTCAATAGCTATACATACCACGTGTGGCTAATGCTATTTTCAAGGAAACACGGGAGTTAATAACACACGTGTTGCTGCTACAATGGTGATACTTTAGCTAAATTTCAAATTTAAACTCACCAAAATCCCAAAGGAAGAAACTGAAGTGTGCAAACTGAAAAATATTAAACGCCACGTGTGGCTAATGCTATTTTCAAGGAAACACAGAGTTAATAGCACACGTGTTGCTGCTACAGTTACGATACTTTAGCTAAATTTCAAATTTAAACTCACCAAGATCCCAAGGAAAGAGATTGAAGTGTGCGATCTGGGAAATATTTGGTCCCTGGGTCATTTACGGAGCTACTCTTTAGGTTTACTGCATAAATTAACGATTATGATTTTGTGTTTCTGATCGTCTTTTCCTCTCTCCCGTTCTCCCCTCTTGCTATGCACTCTCCTGTGCGACAAACAGTCTCAACCAAGTCCCTGAGAGTGGGCGGGGCTAACTATTTTCCAGAATAATCTTAAAACATTACTGCCTGTTACAGCCAATAAAACTAATTAGAGATGCAAAACAAGTCCTCCTAACAAGTTAGGTAGGGAGCCTCCCTTTCTTAAAGCTACAGGACTCCTTTAAAGCGTTGCTATTTTTCTAACGGGTTACACAAACATTTAAAAAATATTCTAGTGTCTGCAAACTGGCAGAAATTTACAGTCTTCGAACATGACCACGATAAGACTTGCTGTTCTACATTTGTGGGTTGCATTCTTGTGTAAAAACATTACACTGTACCGCCCTGATTTGGAAGTGGAACCGTAAAAATGAGATAAGGACTGCACTACCATAAAATATTTTTATATATCTTTTATTATTGGGAAGCTTGGGTGGCAGTGTAGTATAATGGGTAAGGAGTTGGTCTTGTAACCTAAATGTCGCAGGTTTGAGTCCCCGCTAGGACACTGTCGTTGTACCCTTGAGCGAGGTACCTAACCTGCATTGCTTCAGCTGTAATTGTGTAAAATGCTTGTACATTACATTACATTGCTAAATGCCTGTAATGTAATATAATTTGCACAAATGTTTCTGGCAAAATGCATTTCTTCAGCATGTCAAAAGTAACAAACTGAATTGTTACTACTGGTATTTTCACACACAACCATCTCTAGGGTTTACAGAGAATGGTCAGAAAAAGAGAAAATATCCAGTGAGCGGCAGTTCTCTGGGCGAAAATGCCTTGTTGACGGCAGAGGTTAGAGGAGAATGGCCAGACTGGTTCGAGCTGATAGAAAGGCAACAGTAACTCAAATAACCACACGTTACAACCAAGGAGAGCATCTGTGAATGCACACCATGTCAAACCTTGAAGCAGGGCTACAGCAGCAGAAGACCACACCGGGTGCCACTAATGAAGTGGCCAGTGAGTGCATATATATATATATATATATATATATATATACATTTGTGTGTGTGTGTGTGTGTGTGTATACTGTGCTGCTAGTCTATGCTTGCTAAGGCTTCCCTTTATACTGTGATGCAGTGTGTGTGTGTGTGTATACTGTCCTGCTAGTCTATGCTTGCTAAGGCCTCCCTTTATACTTTGATAGAGTGTGTGTATTTAAATCTTGCATTTGGGTTTTTGCCAGTGGAAAATGGCTGGATTGTTTATGTTTGGTTAAATGTTTTGAATATCTAGTCACCACATGTAAATCAGATGACAACACTGCTTAACTTTCATTCATATATGGAGTGCGTACCTCCAAATATAATGATGTGAGGGATCAGAAATATTCTCTTTGACATTGTTAATGGATACTTTTGCCAATTTTATTTTTTATTTACAAGATTAGTATGTTATTTACAACGTGGTTACTTACAACAAGGATTCCTAAAATATGTTATGGTGTGTGTTATAGTATCTCTATCTTGGCGTGAATTCCCTTGAATTCCACTCACACACACACACACACACACACACACTACATGTACCCCACCTGTCACACACACACACATTTCCTGAATTCATTCAAATAACTAGCCTACATGTGACCAGCTTTTTAAATTTTATTTGGAACCAGAGTTTTTTCTACAGCAACAGGTCTTCTCTTGTGATTGAAATATCACTACATCGCAGTGTGAGAGCGAGGGGTCTGTAGCCGACTGTCCCATTTCCCAGAGGAATAGATATCCTGCTTCACATTCATTTGATTTATCACTATTACCACACGCGATCTTTTCATCTCACAGCCGGGAGGAATAATTAGGCCAAGGTCATCGCAACTGAAATGGAGCCTTAATTAATTAGTGCTGGTGCCCACGTGCCATGGCAATGGATTAAAAGCAGAGCTCACCGAGCCTCTTCCCCTCTCGCATAGGCCTGGCGCCAAGCTAGAAATATTTCAGCCTATAAACGTCTGCTTGTGTGTAGAAGACTTTATTAAAATTGTATAACTTAAATCCTGTTGCAAGGCCTGGCTGATCAAACCTTTGAAGTGGTGATCTAGGAGCAGTATTGGCACTGTCAATTAAATTTTTTTAGGCTATTTTATTTAATCAGAAGCAGCGTGTATTTATTTATTTATTTATTGATTGATTTATTGTTTTGTTTGGAGATCCAACATTTAAAAAAATTGAATTGACAGACACTAATCTAGGGCTGCCCAACCCTGTTCCTGGAGATCTACTGTCCTGTAGGTTTTCATTCCAACCATAATTTGGCACACCTGAATTTAGTAACTAGCAGCTCAATGAGCTCTCTTGCTGGTGAATGAGGCGTGCGCTGCTAGGGTTGGAGTGTAGATTCACCCGGTGCTCTTTCTCTCTCCTGTTCACCCTCTACGTCAGATCACAAACCGTAATAACAGAATAATGTAATCGTATATATATGTATACACATACATGTATATACATATATATATATATATATGGTTGGTCCCCCTCCCACAGGACTACTAGCAATTTGTTGCTCTCCTCTAGATTCAGGAAGTTGAGGATATGTTTTTTCAATTAAACTCTTTTTCCATAATTTTGTCATATCTATGACATTTTAGATTACACATCAGTTTCAAACTTCCCTGTTGTACTGTGATCACGTATTCTCAGTTCTTTTGGCAAGCATTATGTTCTATGCCTGCCTTTTTCAATGGCTAGGTTGTGGTCACTGAGCCTGTGCTCTCTCTGTCTCTCTCTCCTCTCTATCCATCCTGTTCTCTCTCTCTCCTCTCTATCCATTCAGCTCTCTCTCCCCTCTCTATTCACCCCAACAAAAGACATTTTCCTCATGTTTCTTTCATTTCTAAAGTACAACGAGTTCCATGTGCTATAACCCCTGTCGACCTTTGACCTTAGGAAAACTTGAAGGTTCCTGTTCTTCTTTGGGTCATGTGAGGTCTGGTTAAGCAACAGGAAAACTGTCCCTTGCAAAGTCCTTATTTAGGAAGAGCAACTGCGCATCCATCAGAACATACATTTTATGGGTCTCGCTGGGGAGTGCTTCCGTCCTGCCCACACTGTTATAATGTGTCCCACATGTCCATGGAAAGGACTGATCATCACTGAAATGTCCGCTGGCCTCTATGAGCATTAAAGACTCTGTCTGGGCAAAGGAAAAGCCGCTACAAATGGCCAAGTGTCCGCTTAAGATTGTGTTGTGTGACGATCACACAGTTTCACAGTGGCCCCGTATGCACTCGATCGCCATGCTGAAACCCTGGCCTGCTGGTATTTGCCATGTGAATTCTCAGCCTCCAATAATAATAATAATAATAATAATAATAATAATAATAATAATAATAACAATTTAAAATTTAAAATGTATATATGTAATAATAAAAGAAGAAAATGCTCTCAATCCGTTGGTGTCCTTATATCATGGCCTCATGCTGTTAATGAATGAGTATATGCTTTCTGTGTCGCTGTCTCCTACAGCAGTGCAGTCTCAAGCTTTCTCTGTGCAGAAGTACACCCAAACGTCCCGCTGCGCATGATGAACGAGGCTGGCACTGCTGCCCTACTTACTTGCCCTCCCATGAAATAGTTTTGCAGTCTCAAAATACAGAAATATGCTTCTGAGTGTGTGCCACTTCCAACTAGAAAGATATGTCAACACTACTAATAGACGACAGTGGATGCATAGTTCACTTGTTGGTTTAATTTGGGTAAAGTGACCCGGTTACTGTTGGAATCTTCTGCTAGGGTACACCAAATGACAGAGCTTTTCCAAGCTTGCTCGCAGGAGTCTGGTTACTTTCTTTTTGATATGTTTTACAGTGGTATTCAGAGCACCCAACAGTGGAGCTATAGTCTTCATAATTTATGGATCTGTTTGTTGAGTTACAGCCTTACTTGTCAGGATTATAAACTTACAGTGCTATGAGCCAGGCCAGGTTCTTCAAACTCTAAATGTACTGTCAGCCTGACCAGGCTGCTCATAACCTTACAGCACTATGAGCCTGACCAAGCTGCTCATAACCTTACAGCACTATGAGCCTGACCAAGCTGCTCATAACCTTACAGCACTATGAGCCTGACCAGGCTGCTCATAACCTTACAGCACTATGAGCCTGACCAAGCTGCTCATAACCTTACAGCACTATGAGCCTGACCAGGCTGTTCATAACCTTACAGCACTATGAGCCTGACCAGACTGCTCATCACCTTACAGCACTATGAGCCTGACCGGGCTGCTCATAACCTTACAGCATTATAAGCCTGACCAGGCTGCTCATAACCTTACAGCACTATGAGCCTGACCAAGCTGCTCATAACCTTACAGCACTATGAGCCTGACCAGGCTTTTCATAACCTTACAGCACTATGAGCCTGACCAGACTGCTCATTACCTTACAGCACTATGAGCCTGACCAGGCTGCTCATAACCTTACAGCACTATGAGCCTGACCAGGCTGCTCATAACCTTACAGTACTATGAGCCTGACCAGGCTGCTCATAACCTTACAGCACTAAGAGCATGACCAGGCTGCTCATTACCTTATGGTACTATGAGCCTGACCAGGCTGCTCATAGCCTTATGGTACTATGAGCCTGACTAGGCTGCTCATCACCTTACAGTACTATGAGCCTGACCAGGCTGCTCATAACCTTACAGCACTATGAGCCTGATCAAGCTGCTCATAACCTAAAAGCATTATGAGCCTGACCAGGCTGCTCATAACCTTATAGTACTATGAGCCTGACCAT
Organism: Anguilla rostrata; assembly: GCF_018555375.3. Taxonomy (NCBI): domain Eukaryota; kingdom Metazoa; phylum Chordata; class Actinopteri; order Anguilliformes; family Anguillidae; genus Anguilla; species Anguilla rostrata. The sequence continues at coordinate 443,031 of NC_057948.1, forward strand.
GCTGCTCATAACCTTACAGTGCTATGAGCCTGACCAGGCTGCTCATTACCTTATGGTACTATGAGCCTGACCAGGCTGCTCATAGCCTTATGGTCCTATGAGCCTGACCAGGCTGCTCATAACCTTACTGCAGTATCAACCTGACCAAGCAGCTCATACCCTTCCTGCACTATGAGCCTGACCAGGCTGCTCATAGCCTTCCTGCAGTATGAACCTGACCAGGCTGCTCATAGCCTTATTGTACTATCAGACAGACCATTCTCCCAGACTGTTGCAGAAAGAAGCCCCAGAAAGGAGGGTTAGCTAGATACTGGATAACTTGCCGATAAAAAGAATAAGATAAAATCAAACAGTTCACAAAGAAAACAAAAGATTTCAGGTGGCTGAAAAATGTGTGTTTAGAAAACAGGTGGACAAAAAACTGCTCTAATGAGATCCTGATTACAGCTGGTTTAAATATTGATTTATGTCTACAAAATTGGAATTGCCTATTTAAAAATACGGTAATAGTAATGCATGTCATTTTTATTAAAGGATGTAAAGCATGTTTATGTACTTTATATTAGATGTTTGTAGCATTCAGTCTGGGAGAAGTGGATTGGTCTTTGCAATGCCACTAACGCCCAGGTGCTTAAAGGTGTGATCCTCTCCACAGTTCGGGGCCAAGACTGGGAGTAAACACAGAGAGCTAGTCTTTGAGTTTGTTTGTCTGAGCAAAAAAAGATTGAGAAAGAAACTGAAAAGCTGTCACTGGGTTTTGCTTTCTTTTGTCTTTGTAATTTTAGTTTGTTGTTTTAATTGTTTTTGCCCAGAGCCTGAGGGGGAAGGATGAGGGTGTGGGTACTTTGCACACCCAGAACTGTCACATCTCCCTCCTAGGGGCATCACACCGGTTTGTGCATGGTTCTTCTGTACATACGTGTGGTATATTTACTCAACAAAAGTCAATCTTACACAGTTTGATGGGTGTAGTGAGGCTCTCTCTCACTTTCTCTCCCACCCCCTCTCATTCTCTCCCTCTTCCCCCATCTCTCTCTCTGTCTCTCAATATCCACAGTCTTCCATGATCTCCTGTCGGTCCCATATGTTCAGTGTTTATATGTGCTCATTGGTGATGTCATCAGCATTGAACAGAGTGCCTGTGTTTGAGTCCAAAGCTCATTTGGGTGTGTTAAAGCGCAAATTATTCCCCACCAGATCTCCCGAGCACCATGTTTTTGACACACCCCTGTGTTCTGTCCAAGCCATACTGGCACCTAGGCCTGTATTTCAGACAGCCAAATGGCCAGACAGGGCAGAGGTGAGATGCACAGAGTTTGCAGCAGGGGAAATGCATGCAGGTCTGTTGGCGATTCTCCGATGTCACCAAAATGAGGACCAGTGGAATTTTTTTCTACTCTCTGAATTTTCCTGAATTGACTAAATTGAGATGGGAGTGACTTTGTTGACTGCTGGTTTATGGAGTCTAGAAGCCTCTAGAGCTCTGTAGCCCCTACACTGAATGGACAACTTCTGACCCCTTTTTATAGTGGATATAGGTCACCTGTGGCCATCTTTGTCTGTTCTCCCTCACCCTAATACCTTTCTTTATCCCTCTCTCTTTCCATTACATCGTGACAACAAACTCGTAATGCTTCCTGTGTAAAACTCACACAGGTAGATTAAACCCTTAAGAGCTCACCTAAGATCAGTCTAAGCTTTTGCTGCAAAATGGAAGGGGTTGGGATTAGATCAGTCTATGCTTTTGCTGCAAAATGGGATTAGGGTTGAGTTGGCTGATCCCAGGTCAGCTTTTGAGGATTGTTCAGATGGTCCTAGAAATTGGTCATTTCCAGAAGTTACATGCTTGTCTATCAAAATGCCAGCCAATAGCTAAGAGAGCCTTATGGAAATGGAATATACTACAAATATACTGAGAAAATATATAATCAAGATACTGCAAAATTTTACAATATATGGATAAATACACAAATAATTATTATGGGGTTTTGTACTGTATATAGGCGGCAGTGTAGCACAGTGGGTAAGGAACTGGGCTTGTAACCGAAAAGTCATATGTTTGATTCCTGGGTAGGACACTGCCGTTGTACCCTTGAGCAAGGTACTTAATCTGCATTGCTTCAGTATACATACAGCTGTACAAATGGATGCTGTATAAATGCTATGTAAAAGTTGTGTAAGTCGCTCTGGATAACAGCGTCTGCTAAATGCCTGTAATGTAATGCAATGTAATTTAGCTGTAATGGCACACCACACAAACCTGTGTGTATTTCCCTGACTGGCTGTCCCCAAGCATGAGAGCAAAGTTTCTCGGTCTCTACACTGAAAAACACGACAGTTTTGATTTCATATTTGTAGTCATGAATGACTGTTTTGTGTTTTCTGCTTTTGAGGCTGTGTGCTATTAAGAGGTTAATTCAATCAAAAGGCAAAGGGGCTCGGAGCTGTCACCTTCAGAGGGAGCCATAAAGATGGGCTACAGATCAGCATTGATGATAAGGGCATTCATTTACTTTCATCTGATATCTGGCTGGTGCTGCACATATTTGATTATACCTCATTCACTGTGAAAATGTTCAGTGAAGTGATATACATTATTTATCCCACCAGCACCTGTATGTGTGTGTGTGTGTGTGTTTGCTGGAGGGATATGGGGATGAGACAGGGAGATCAAGAGAGAGAGAGAAAGAGCCTCCATATTTCATATTGAGTATTAATCAGTCAGTGACTGAGAGTATTCAGTAGCGTGCGTGTTTGTGCAGGCAGTGTTCAGTACAGTGTGTGTTTGTGCAGGGTTCGTGCAGTACAGTGTGTGTTCGTGCAGGCAATGTTCAGTGCAGTGTGGGTTTGTGCAGGCAGTGTTTAGTATGATGTGTGTTTGTGCAGGCAGTGTTCAGTACAATGTGTGTTTGTGCAGGCAGTGTTCAGTACATTGTGTGTTTGTGCAGGGTGCGTGCAGTACAGTGTGTGTTTGTGCAAGCAATGTTCAGTGCAGTGTGGGTTTGTGCAGGCAGTGTTCAGTATGATGTGTGTTTGTGCAGGCAGTGTTCAGTACAATGTGTGTTTGTGCAGGCAGTGTTCAGTACAGTGTGTGTTTGTGCAGGCAATGTTCAGTACAATGTGTGTTTGTGCAGGCAGTGTTCAGTACAGTGTGTGGTTGTGTAAGTAGTTTTCAGTACAATGTGTGTTTGTGCAGGGAGTGTTCAGTACAGTGTGTTTGTGTAGGCAGTGTTCAGTACAGTGTGTATTTGTGCAGGGTGCGTGCAGTACAGTGTGTGTTTGTGTAGGGTGTATTTAGTACAGTGTGCGCTTTTGCTGGGTGTGTTCAGTACAGTGTGTGTTTGTGCAGGTCGTCTTCAGTACAGTATTTCTGCAGGTTATATGCAGCATGGCTATGGCTAAAAATGATGTTTGAATATTCCTTCTAAAAAACACGAGTTCTATTATATTCTAATATATATTACAGTTTTAAAAGTTGAATTACATGTCAGAATTTGACCACATTTTGGACTGTGTTATTGCGTGTTATGTCCAAAAGACTGCAAACCAATGAAAAAAGAGACATAACTAGCACAGGTACATTTTATTCAAACATAAACAAAGCAGTCAGTTTGGAAAAGTCAATTTAGAATGCTTTTGTTTTAATAATTGTTTTGATACACAATTTTGAGAAATCCTACTAAAAGAATTTTGATCCTGAAGGATAATTTACAATAGAGTGCTATTAAAAACTAAAAATTACTTTCTTGGACCTTTTGGGAAAAGTCTTATGATCAGTATAGTTTTCACATTGCCCTCCCAAAATGCTAAAACTCCGAAAACACTAGCCCGGAAAAAAAGGTAAAATTAACTTTACTGGTTTAGCATTTTATGCCAATGTCAAGTCTAAAGGTTATTTGAGGAAAAGGCACATTCCGATCACACTGAGGAACCAGGGCCGTGTCTGTGAAGTAACAGCATGATAGGAATAACCTGTAGAATCCGACCACGTCCATGATCAACAGAGGAGGCACAAATGGTTTAATGCAACCAACTGCAATAAAGACATGCTGCATTTCTTTTCTTTCATTTTCAAATGTTCATTTTCATGTGAGAATGTCACATTCAATTATTTTTTTTACAATTAGAATATAGCATTTGAATATCAAACCTTCCTTTGATAGCCCTAGTGCGCAGTATGAGTTTATGCAGATAGTGTTCAGTGCAGAGTGTCTTTGTGCAGATAGTGTTCAGTGCAAAGTGTCTTTGTGTAGATAGTGTTCAGTGCAGAGTGTTAGTGCAGATAGTGTTCAGTGCAAAGTGTTTGTGCAGATAGTGTTCAGTGCAAAGTGTCTTTGTGCAGATAGTGTTCAGTACAGAGTGTGTTTGTGCAGATAGTGTTCAGTGCAGAGTGTTTGTGCAGATAGTGTTCAGTGCAAAGTGTTTGTGCAGATAGTGTTCAGTGCAAAGTGTCTTTGTGTAGATAGTGTTCAGTGCAGAGTGTTTGTGCAGATAGTGTTCAGTGCAAAGTGTCTTTGTGCAGATAGTGTTCAGTACAGAGTGTGTTTGTGCAGATAGTGTTCAGTGCAAAGTGTCTTTGTGTAGATAGTGTTCAGTGCAGAGTGTTTGTGCAGATAGTGTTCAGTGCAGAGTGTTTGTGCAGATAGTGTTCAGTGCAAAGTGTCTTTGTGTAGATAGTGTTCCATACAGTACATGTACATTAAGTGTGTGGTAAACAGAGGGTACTTAATGTGCCAGAGTGAACATGTGCAACATTGTGGAAGAGTCAGAAGGTGAAAGAAAGAGCAAAATTTATGTGTATGAGACTGGAAGAAAGGTGTCAGGTCAGAGTTAATCTGTGGGTTGTCCTTAGAGCACAGATAAGCATGCGTGTGTGCGTGTGATCCAGCGAGCTCGCTAGCTTATAGAGGAAGGGTTATTTTAATACTGTCGCAGAGCCTCCCCTCCCCCTGCTCTCTCTCTCCAGCTAGTCTGTTACAGTGGTCTGATTGTGCGTGTCGCGCTCCACCTGCATCCTTTCTAAACCGCGAGCGGAGTCTGCAGCTCCAGTAAACGCACAGAGCAAAGCTCGGATGAGCCGCTACTCTCATCGCGCAGGTTGTATATGAACTATCACTTTTAATTCTTTTCTGTCACTGTCACTTCATATTGTGATGTTAGGTGCTGCCCAGAATGCAGTCCTGTATCTTTTAATCTACTGGTGGAAAGGCTTGGGGGTTGACGCATAACTTATCTAATGTCTGAGTAATGTTTGCGAGTGGCGAGTACCGAAATGTTGCGAGATTCCAGAGCGGCTGTAGAAGTCCCTGAGAAAGTAGCTCAACTGTAGGTCAGGTTTGTTGCCACAACAGGAGCACCTCACTGGCAAAACAAGGTTGTTTTAAGTAACAATGAAATATGTCCTTTTTTAGAGGTCGTTGGCTTTACTTTAAAAATTCTGCCAGAAGACAGTGTTTTATTTTCAAGTTCTAATTTTAACCAGAACTTGATGACCATTGTTTAAAAGCAACAAAACTACAAGGGTTACAAAATGATCAAAATGCGTATGCACTTTTGACTTTGACATGCAAGAATAACTGCCAAACTTACAACTAGCATTTATAAACTGGGGTTGCAGGAAGTATCCAGCAGAGTTTATATTAAGGAATTAAGGCAGGTTATGTGCTGAGCATACAGGTCGTTTGCACTTGTATCATGCTGCTTCACGCTTCTTGCGTTTATAAGCTGAAAAACACGTTGGACACACCAGCAAAGAAACAAACAAAATCGGACACATGGACAGAGATGCTGTCCAGCACACACATTTTAGGGCGAGAAGCCAAGATCCTTGTTTGGTGTGGGGCATGTTATAGAGAGCCAAGTAAAGACTTTATTACAACAGTGTGAGTTTTTATTTATTTGTTTTTAAAATCTACCCTTGGGGAAAATGTCTGCCTGTGTTTACTTTGGACCTTTCAGAGGTGGTGAGAGACATTGCTTCAAGGTTGCTGTAGAGTTGTTTATTTATTTTTACTATTTCCATACAAGGGCCACTCGGAATTGTAACAACAGTATTCCCTCTGAGAATCACAATGAAGTTATTATTTATTTGAACGAAGACTCACGTGTGATCCGTAGCTTTTTACAATCACGAAAGGCTAGAAGCATCTGCTTTTAAGAGAGGGGCGCAAATTTTTGTACGCAGCCTGTGAGTAGTCAGTCCAGGGTCACCTCCAGACCCAACGTGTAGGAGTAGGAATGCTGATGTCTGTTCAGGTTCGTCCTACCTGTAACCTGACCTTACCCATTTTGAGCTGAATGGAGAAACAGATTTTCTTGTGTTCATTTTTTATATGTGTAAAAGACAGACTGCCTCCTGCTGCTCTCGCCGCTGCCACTGCAGGCTGAACAGTAGTTATTATAGGGATGGATATCGGGAGCCGGTATATATAATATATATATATAATTAGTATATATAATTAGTACTGGTTGCTGATTGGTCAGAACTGAAATACCAATAAGGTCCTGGTCAAACTGTGCTGCTATCGGTATTTACACCACGTGATGTATTCATTACATCCACTTTAATTAGTTCTAACATAGCTGAAAAGTGCATTGAAAATGTTCTTTTATTGTAAAAAGTTAATCTTTCCATAAAACATTTACTATTTTAAAGAATAGCTGGAAGCCTATTATTGACCATAATGACGACGTTCGAATGGCCTACACTACTACGTTCATTGCCTGTTTATGTATTGTGCAATCCAGTCAAAGTGGACAGGTTAAAACGCTGGAAAGTGTGGGCCCACTTTAAAAAAGACGATGAAAATAAAGCTACACGCAATTTATGTCAAAAAGCTGTTCCGTGTGACGGAGGTAATGTAGCTTTATTTTCACCAGCAATCTAGTGAAACACAAAGCAAGTGTGATGCAAAGCGTGCACACACCTTTACTACAGCTGATTTGTACCTCTCAGTTGATTTATCGATGTTCAGGCTTGCATCCCGTTCACGCGTACCATAAAGCCAGTCATCCACTCGGTACGGATGAGTTTGTGTAATGAACAACACTGCAAGAGGAACCCGTAACGCCCCCTGAAACAACCAATAAAGCTGAAGATGTTGCATATTGCAAGCTGACTTAAAAGCGAAAGTAAACTCACGCAACCATTTATGCAAATGTCATCCTTGAATATGAACAGCATGGCACAAGATTCAAGTTCTAATGATAGTAGTGTCCAGGAATTTTTTTACACAATAACACAGGCTGCCGTTTTACTCATTTATTTTAACAAAGATATTCTGTGCCAAATGACCCATGTCTCAGAGCATAGCTTTAAAAAAAGGCAGCAGCCTTTCTGTTGGGGAAACACTTAACCATGCAAAGTTTGGACTTATGAGCTGGTGCAACCCTGTCCTGGAAACCTGAAAGGAGATGACCATGGCCCTGAACCCCAGTTACCACCCCCATTCCAGGGACACGTTTGCTTGTGAGAAGCTCAAAAACAATAATACAATAATCAATCATACAATAATATTAAAATACCTTTTAAGTCTTTTTGAAACATGTCATTTTTTTGCACCAAATTATGGAGAGTAGTATCAATAATAAGAGTATCGATAACTATTGGTATCGATAAAATCCTAATGATACCATCCCCAAGTCATTATTTAAAATGCTGGCCTTCACCTTAAGAATAATTTATCTCTCATTTCCAGCATGTCACATATGACATGTCAAATGAAAGAAAAAAGTAAATTAAAAAAATTCAGTGTCGGCTGCTGTTTAGATTGTACTAAATCAGAAATCAGATTTCAGAAATATAGAGAAAAAAATGTTGCCATTGGACAGTGCTGTCCAATTTAAAAGACACCTCCATTCACTTCAATAAGAAGTGGAGGAGTTATATTCTGCGGGCATCATCATGGTCTTTTACAGATACAGATTAAACATTTGGTTCTGACACACAAAGTGTAGGTCACACCAGGATAATCAATCATGAGGATAAAATAGAATACACCAAATTATGTTTTTTGGGTGGAGTTCATATTTAACTGTCCAAAATTAATTTGCAAGCTTTTTGCTGTCTGAGTATGGACAGGATTACAGTCTGTAAGAGTCCACAGTGGAATCATAAGGATAAGAATCATCAGTCATCCAGAATCTCAAACAACAGGGACTCAAACAGTGAATGTACATAATAAGAATGGGCCATTCATTCCATATAAAATATAAGACCATAAGAACACATAATGGGGAGAAATGGTCAGTAGAGTTTAGCAGGTTGGTTAATGTTGTATTATGTGGCGACAAGGCAGCTTATTTTTATTTTTTTCTTTCCTTGCGTAGTTTTGGAAAGCTAGTTTTCGCATTTGGTTCTCATTTGGATCAAATCTCTGAGTTACTGGCTGCATGTGGAAGCTATACCCACTTTAGCTCTCTCGAGGCCTCACTTCCCCTGACTCTGAATAGCTGTCATATGTGACATGGTTACTGTGGACTGGGAGTGAGTTGGTTGGGTGTGTTCCTGTGGGGCAGCTCTGTGGGCCTTGGAGAATGACAGAGATACATCACTGAGGAGGGACTCTGTCTCTAAAGCTCTTCACCACGGCCCCCTGATCGCAGCACTACTCAGAGAATAAAACAGCACACCGCAGCGGGTGCTGCGTTTCGTTCCAGTAAAATACTTCCGCATTTGGAGATTTGGAGGGAGATACTGGGCAATAAGAAGTCACATTTGCAGTGAGGTATGCCACGTGTGATTGATCTGAATTGGAAACCAACATTCACAGCTCAGGAGGAGCTTGTTATCTCGTCACTGAGGTGAATGGCAGCAGTGCACTGGCCTTTTCATTTCTCCAGTCTGCTTTTTGTGTAAATATTTACTCGACCGCTAACGGACGGCGTTTCTTCTGTTGCCGGTGGGCTGTGGGGGAGTGGTCCATCTTGGGAGTTGTCTGTCTGTGTTTTTCCCATGGAAAAACCCCAGCATAAACAGCTTCATGCCATGGCGTCACCCCGTCGCCTGAATCCAGGCTTGCCGTACGATCGCGAAGGATCCGGCATGTTAGCTTCTTACCCTACGCTTGCTCTTAACGTATCCGTGATTTAATTCATCGGGGGACAGAAAGTGTGGTTAGCGCCTCAGAGTTCTGTTGACAAAGCCTAGTGCTTTAGCGCAATAGCTGTCCAGCTCCTCAAAGCCTAGCGCTTTAGCCGATAGCTGTCCTGCTCCTCAAAGCCTAGCGCTTTAGCCGATAGCTGTCCTGCTCCTCAAAGCCTAGTGCATTAGCACGATAGCTGTCCTGCTCATCAAAGCCTAGGGCTTTAGCGCGATAGTTGTCCTGCTCCTCAAATTCAGTGATAAACAAGAAGAAAATGCCTCAAACAAATGTGGTGGCCAAGTCAGAAAATACAAAATGAACCATTTTAATTCTTTAAATATAATATGGAATTTAGTTAAAATGATGTCTTATGACTTTCCTATCTAGACATATTCTTTTTTTTACCACAAAATCCCATCCCTACTTTATTATTGTTATTTTTATTATTATTATTATTATTATTGCAGTAGAGAAAGCTCAATAAAAGCATGAAATAAGCATTAAATTAAACTAGTGTCAAATGTACAGTGCTGAAAAGAGACAATTATAAATGAACAATTTACAAATCATTTTTAAAAATACAATGAAATGAATGATAAGCATGTCAAATAATGCTAGTTGTAAGATTTGGAGTTCTTGCACTGTGTCTGCTGATGGCTGTGTTTTGGGGTACAGGGGTGATGGACGATGTTTCTGCACACTGCCTGTATGTGCAGGGGTGATGGGACTCTGTTTCTGCACACTGCCTGTATGTGCAGGGGTGATGGGACTCTGTATCTGCACACTGCCTGTATGTGCAGGGGTGATGGGACTCTGTTTCTGCACACTGCCTGTATGTGTATGCAAGATGCTGGCTTTCCCATGCTCCTCTAGGCTCCCTGGGGACATGACAACTAATCACACGGACATCTGGGTCACATCCCAGTCCCCTTGCACAGACTGAAGAAAACATAATGAAGAGAACAGGCCACTCAGCCCATATAGAACATAAGAATACATAACGAGAATGACAATCCATTAATTTGCCTGCAGACTACGCAGTATCCAGCACTGTGTCAAGCTTTTACCACCCCAAGGGTCGCTGCCTCTACTACATAACCTGACAGGCTTATTTTATTTTGTTACGTTTATTTATTGTTTTTACCGGCTGAGAGTGCAATTCTCTCACAGCGGCAACTCTGGGAATCTGGGTAAAGGAATGCCAAGTATTGTGCTGGGAATCTGGGTAACGGAATGCCAGGTACTGTGCTGGGAATCTGGGTAAAGGAATGCCAGGGATGATGCAGCCAGTCAGATGTAGGGAATGATTAGTGAGACAGTGAGACAAGTCCTAGGTGTAGCATTTCATCCGAAGGCTGGTACTTTCGACAGCACAGCAGCAACAGCTTTTCCTGAAGGCTTCCCATCCAAATTTGAGCCGAGCACCAACCTGATTAGCTCCAGCTTTTACAGTTTGACATGAGAAGGGTACAGGGTGGTATGGCTGCTTAGATTCAGCAGTTTAACATTAGAAGGGTACAGGGTGGTATGGCTGCTTAGATTCAGCAGTTTAACATGAGAAGGGTACAGGGTGGTATGGCTGCTTAGCTTCAGCAGTTAGCCGTGAGAAGGGTACATGGTGGTATTGCTGCTTAACTTCAGCAGTTTGACATGATAAATCTCAGGGATCTCAGGAGAGTGAGAATTCGGGTAAGAGCTGATTTGGGACAGATTCCAAAGTCATAAAGTCAGCCTTGTGTTCCTGGAATGACAGGGTTCACTGTGTGAAGTGCAGGGGTTTGGAGTTTAATCTGTTTGTGTCCAGATTAATGCTTCTCTTCCTGTGGCACTGCAAAGGATTTAATTTAACCTTTGATGCTAAAAGGCCTGACTGCTGTTAAAGTTAAAACCATTAAGGAGAAGATTCTTTGATCATTTTTTAAAATTGGATTTTTCTCGTGGCTGAATGGGTGCAGCCTCCACTGGAAGAATAGCTTCTTTTTTCCAGACTGCTTCAAGTCCACTATCCACTAACCAGACTTCATTTCATGAAGTTAGTGCACCAAACTACTTAAACAGCATTTATCCCTGCTTCTTTGGTCCCAGGGAACAAAGAGAATATCTTAGAACATGCTTATGATGGTCATCAACCAGTATGTCACTCAACTTAGAACATGCGTATGATGGTCATCAACCAGTATGTCACTCAGTCTTGTTTTGTTTCCAGACTGAAGCCCTTTCTACATCTTTCTCCAAATAATAAGCATGATTGTCCTGGATTACTACTGCACAGGGATTTTTAATGCTGAATCCTCACTGTTCAGTGGACACAGGGCCCATGTTGGCACAGCAAGGGTCTGCAGATCACTGCAGATGCATATGTGTGGGTCAAATAACTAAATTATTTCAAAAGATTCATCAGAAAACTGCATGGTCAATAATCAGGATTAAAGTGTTGTATAAATCTGATTTATAAATAGTAGTTATGTTGTTAATCACTATTTAATTAATTTACTTTAGGGTGATGTTCCCCTTCAGGTACACCCCGGTCTGATAAACTGTATCCAGATTATAGTTTGTCAAAAAGAGGTTCTTGGTTTGGACATCATGTGTTTGAGGAAATTTCTAGAAAGTGTTCTGCTGCTCTGGCCCTGCAGCATGAAAACACACTATTGCCAGGCGGTATGGCAGTGCTTCCACAGGACATGGTGTGTGTTTACCCCGCCAAGCCTCTCTCTCACTCCCTCTCAGAGAGGCAGAGTGTGGAGGCCCCTCATCCTGAGGTCCACACACATCGATTTCAGCCAGGCTGCACCAGCACTGGTAATAGCAGACCTATGACACACTAATATGAGTGCTTTGTTGCTGGATGAACCGACTCTCACTGTGGCAATTCCCAGGCCCTATCAAGTATTAAGGGATACCCTGCCCCACTTCCCCTACCCAAGCACGGATTTAATGCTGGTTGCTAAGGAAACAAATGCTGCTGTCTATGGAGTGGCTAAAAATAGTGAACTGTCCTGGGTAAAACGGGTCCCACTAATCACTGTTCCTCCCTCCTTCACTTCACTCCTTAATGAAAAGCCACCACCAGTTTACACAGCCGACCAGTTTCAATGTCCTTGAAACATTTTGGCACAGCTTGGCCACATTTGGCAAATGTTAGCATTAGCTCAGTGTCCAGTCTCTGAAGAGTGCTGGGCCACAATAGGAACAGGATGCTGAAGCTGTTAGCTTGCAGCCTGACAGGCTACACGAGAGGGGGACCCACTAATGTAGGCCCTGTGTCCCTTTGCCTGAAGTGAGTCATGGGACAGTAAGGAGCATCTTTACACAGACTGGCTTTTCAGCACCAGACAGAGTACGAATGGAGCAAAGACAGTCCAATGCAAATTCTGGTTTTCACTCTGGTCATTATGGAAATATCCATCCCATTTTTGCATTCATGTTGTGACCTGCCTGCAGTGTGTTCATGTTGTACAGTATAATGCCATGGAAATATTTGAGTATGCAAATCCATATGATGCTGTACAACAACTTTGTTATAATACTGCCGTAAATAGATATACAGACAGGTTACAAATTGAAGGAAAAACCTTAATAAATGAGTGGAGAAACATAACGAATGCAGATGCTTCCATACATGTGTACTGCACGATGCAATGAAGCAGCTAACATCCTATCATGCTCTGTGGCATATATGAAAATGCTGAGCAGGCCCTGTTGACGTCGAGTTTGGATAAAGATGGCAAGAGGAAAAGATCCAAGTGACTTTTGAAGAGGGTTCATTATTGGGGCGCAGATGGAAGGAGCTTCAGTTACAAAAAACTGCTCAATTGGTTAGTGTGTCAATAGGAGCAGTGACTAAAGTGACATTTGCATTTAGGACTATGAAACACATCAGTAAATATGGTTGTAAATTGTGGTTGAAAGCACACATTAACCGTGATGTTGGTGTTATAGTGTTTCTATTCTTTTAAAAGCAGTTATAGTGCTTTTAAAAGAATGTTTGCAAGCTCACAGTTTTTAGAATATCTGCTGGGCTGCTCCTGTGATGTCCAAGATTCAGCATGTCAAAGTTAAAGACAGCATACATCTGCTCAAAAATGTAATAATTCATTGTAATGCAGATGGACACTTAATTTTGTAGCTGTCAATTTGATGTGGACTGTGTATTTTTTTACTCGGGAACATTTTTAAAAATGTAATTCTGGTAGACTTTCCTCAACTGCAGCTGATAAGTCCACACTGAGCTTGGGAGTGTGAGGGTTAATTGGTTACGTAATCGCCAGTTGCAGTTTGGTGTAGACCCCAGGGTGAGCAGCAGTAATCCCCAAGGGCCTGGGCTGATGCAGATAGATCTCAGAACATCCGCTGTTCGTGTGAGATGTGCTCTGATGGAGAGGATTGTGTGTGCGTGTGCTTTGTGTGTGTGTGCATGTGTGTCTCCCATAAAACAGGGACCCTAGGGTCACTGGGACAACCTCTCCTCAAAACCAAAATACTTACCACTAACTCAAGTAAACAATCAATAACAAATAAAGAAATAGATTTCCCTTCAAGAAAATGTTCTTTTACTACAATCTTAAATAATCACAATACATTAACATTTATTAACATTTGACCCATCTGAGCTACAGATATACTACCAGCTTACTTTTCCCACTTATTTCACTAACCCCACTCAACTGTACCTGACTAGTTGTCTCACTCACAACAGACGTGCCTGTCAACTCCTTATCCAGCCAGCTCAGCCCCAGCAACTCAGGTGCCTTTGAGAAGCACTTTAAGAGAAAAGGATTGAACAAACTAGAATGGGAAGAAGACAGACATGGGTGAGAAGAACAGGACTCATGGGGAAAGCGCACAGGACAGCGCATCTGCCATGACATTATGAGCCTTTCACATGCTGGACATCAAGATGGTAAGGCTGCAAGAACAGACACCATCTTATAAGATGCTGATTTGGGTTCTGCAGCGAGTGTAAAAAGGTAAGGGGGTTGTGGTTAGTGTAGACCCCAACATAGACCTCAAAATGCTGCAGTGCCCCGATCAATGATAATGCCTCTTTGTCTACTACAGAATAGTTCAACTGGTACGAATTAAAGTTTTTTGAGTAGAAGCTAACAGGATGCTCAATGTCATCGGGACCAGCTTGTAAAAGCACAGCTCCTGCTGGCGTCAACATACAGCTTAATAGGCTGACCCATCTGTGGAGCAGCTAACACAGGTGCCGAGCAGAGCAGAGCCTCCACATCCTCAAAAGCTCTCTGACATCTGGGGCACCAATCAAACCTAGCCTTTGAGCTGAGGAGGTCAGTAAGGGGCAAAGTTTTCACAGAAACTTTGGTAATACCTGGCCATACCCAAGAACCTTGCAAGCTCTTTCTTGGTGGATGGAGGGGGAAACTGACCCATAGCCAACACTTTTGCTCTTACAGGGCGTACCTGACCCTAGCCAACCACCTTGTCACCGTTACACCCAGGTATGTCACCGTTGCCTTAGCGAATTCGCACTTGGCCAGATTGACGGTGAGACACGCCCGGGCTAAGTGGCTGAACAGAGCCTGAATACCCTGCAAATGATCTTCCCAAGTGTCACTATAGATTACCACATCACCTAAATATACTGCACATCCTTCCAACCCAGATACTACCTTATTCATAAGACGCTGGAATGTCACTGGTGCACTCCATAAACCAAATGGCATAACAGTGTAAGAATACAGTCCTGAAGGAGTGATGAATAAAGCAATCTCTTGTGCTCGTGGGGTTAAAGGGACTCCCTTTTAGGAGGTCAAATTTTCTTACAAACTTTGCTGAGCCAACCTGGTCCACACAATCCTCCATGCAAGGAAGTGGATAGGAGTCAGCTTTAGTAACTGTGTTGACTTTGCGGTAATCTGTACAGGGTCTAAAGGTAGTATCTGGCTTCTTCACCAACAGACATGGCGAAGCCCAGCTGGAACTGGAAGGTTCGGCAATGTTGTTATCCAGCATATATTTGACCTCTGAATCTAACTTCTCACGTTTCTCAGGGGAGACACAGTAGAACTGCTGGCGTATAGGCTCAGCATCCCCTACATCAAAATCATGCTGAATCAGGTGTGCGAGAAGGTGCATCTGTAAACAAACATGGAAACTGCCTTATGATACCCACTAACTCTCTAAGCTTGGAGTCAGGCAAATGTCCTAGAATAGTGTCCAGCTTACCCAGTGACTCAGAGTTTCTCAATCTACCTCTTAACGTACAGTCATCAGGTGCAGTCAGCTCCTCCTCAACACCGGCTGCCACCAGGAATGGAGGAGAACACCCCACGTCAGCATCCAAAGCCACGGGTTTCACCTCTGGTATGGAGTCTAAAGCAGAAGGATGGACATAATAGGATTTCAACAGATTGATATGACACAATTGGGTGGACCTCCTTCGATTTGGAGGAGCAATCAAGTAATTCTGATCAGACACTTGTCGAACAACAGAGTAAGGTCCAGTATATTTTGCCTGAAAGGCAGAACCAACAATTGGCAGAACTGCAAGAACCTGATCACCTGGGCTAAAATCTTGGCGTTCAGCCCGGCGATCAAACAGGCGCTTCATCTTACTTTGAGAAGTTTCTAACTTCTCTTTTGCCATCTTACTGGCTTCATACAGCCTCCGCCTGAAACCGTTTACATAGTCTGACAGGTTGACTGGGGGTGCAGATGCTTTTCCAATCATCCTGCCAATGAACCACGTACAGCATGTCCAAACACCAAATCATTTGGACTAAATCCAGTGCTCTCTTGGGTCACCTCTCTAGCAGCTAACATTAACCATGGCAACCCTTCTTCCCAGTCACAATCCAATTCTGTACAACAGGCACGCAACAGTGATTCCAGTGTGAAATGGAAGCACTCTAGGGCCCCCTGACTTTGTGCATGGTAGGCACTAGCCTGAGCATGTTTAACTCGGACCTGCTTCAAAATCTCTGCAAACATGCGAGAAGTAAACTGTGCTAAAGCTTTCACAACAGATTTAGTAGTGATGTTGCGGAGTGGATAAGCAGCAGGGTATCAGGTTGATTGACACATTACCATCAACAGATATGTACTGCCTGTCAGGGTGCAGTGGAGGGTTAGGACCCAAATGTGGAGGGGGAAAAACTCAAACTCCAAAAAGGTAAGAACAAAAGACTTTACTAAACAAAAAGGGAACAAAAGGCCTTGCTGGGCAACTCTTCAAAACAAAGGAAAACTTCAGAAACACAGGGTACACAGGAAAACCAAAAGTCCAAAGGACGTGGGAAACAGAACATAGCAGGAACACACAGAGCAGGAACACAATCAGAGACAAGCAACCAAACACAACCAGACACAACCGACACTATCAACAAGGATCCAGCACCTGCGTCCAGGAGAAGGGAACTTAAATAGACAGACACTGATGAGACACAGGAGGGCACCATGAACAATCAGGCCATGGAAGGGGAAGGGAAAACGAGACAGCCAGAAAACAATGATTGGACAATTGAAAACAATAATACAATTAAACAGGGGGAGCAGGACACAAAACAGAAGTGCCGCCATCTGGTGGCCCAACAAGGAAAACACAGACAGGAACACAGAACCATGACACTACCAGCTTTGGGCCGGGGCAGGGGACCAACACAATCAATAATCAAATGCTCAAAGGGTTGACTGACTGCTGGGATAGGATACAGGAGGGCAGGCTTTATGGGCTGGTTAGGCTTACCAGTCAGTTGGCAAGTATGGCAGGTCTTGTGATAAATGTCCCTCTTCAAACGGGGCCAATAGAAATACCACAAGACCCTGTCATACGTTTTCTTAACCCCTAGGTGTCCTGCAATGTCATCATGTGCAGTCTGCAAAACATCTCGGAACTTAAGTGGCATCACAATTTAAAAGATAGCATCTCAAACAAACTGATCACCCTGAGGCAGCCATTTTCTCACCAACAGACCCTCCTGGATAAAATACCCCTGAGCGGCACTCTCCATCTCATCAGCAGGGAGAACCCGGTCAAACAACTCCTGCAATGTGGGGTCATCCTTTTGTTCCTTCACCAACTCGCTACGAGAAACAAACAAAGGGAAAGCAGGCACAGGGAAAGCAACATTTCCTGTGTTCTTACTCATAGCTTTACCTGGATCAATTTTGGCATGGCACATAGCTCGCGTCACAGCGCAGACTGAAAACACTTCTGGGTTACTCTGCTCACTCTTGCTGGGCTCCCTCACAAGAGCTGTTGAAGTAACCACCATTGAAGGCGGCACGTCAGGCCAGACACGCTTATCAGCCAGGTTTTTCCCAAAAATCACAACCACTCCTTCAACAGGCAGAGAAGGAAAACTCCCATGGACACTTCACCTTGCACCAGATCTGAGGAGAACATGAGTTTATGAAGAGGGACTGACAGAACCTGCAGCCCCATCCCCTGAATCAGCACACTACGACCAGTATCTGACTCAGAGGAAAAAGGCAATACAGATTCCAAAATGAATAAATCCAATGCACCTGTATCGCACAAGATTTTCTCAGGTACCTTGGAATGTAAGGCGAATAACCAGAGTCACTTTCCAAACACAACTCTGGCTGCGCCTGCACTTCAGCAGGGGTAACACAATTAGTGAGGGGTGATATTGGGGCAGCTAACACAGCAGGTTTGGTATGAAACTGAACTGCAGCAATAGCATCAGCCTTAATACCGATAGGAGCGGGTATGGCCAACGCGGCAGGCTTCACCTGGCGATTATCATTAGGAGACTTCTGTTTTGCTCTAAGAACAGGGCATTCATTCTTCCAATGATCTTTCCCCAAACAGTAATGACAAACCTGACTAGAGTCCATTTTACCATGTGAGCCCAGGTCACATTTGTATGAACAGGCCTCTACCTCACCCCCAGACATTTTATTTTGGCGATTACCAAAATAATTCTCTCTGCGACCCCAATCACCCCGCGCACGATCTCCGAAGTTTCCCTTGTGAGTTAGAACATACTCATCTGCCATCATGGCAGCCTCAGAGGCAGTTTGCACGTTCCGCTCATTGCTCATTGAAATATGTGGCTACACGTTTAGGGAGGGTATTTTTAAACTGTACCAGAATGACAAGTTCTCGTAACTCCAGATTTTCAACCTCAGACGCAACACACCAGCGATTAAACTGGGTTATTAACTCTCTGGCGAATTCAACATGGGTTTGTTTACCCCCTTTTTTGAAGTTTCTGAAGCATTGACGGTAAGCTTCTGGAACCAATTCATACACTTTCAATACTGCACTTTTAACAGTCAGATAGTTTCCACTCTCATCAGAGGCGGAAACAGCCTCTTGAGCTTTACCCGTCAAGACACATTGTGACAGCAAAGTTTGGTCAGAATCTGACCATTTACGAGAATTTGCCAAACACTTAAACAACAAGAAAAAGGTGTCTGGATCTTTTTAATTGAATTTGGGAACTTGGCGCAGGTTAGCAGAAACATCAAACGAGGGAAATACCACTGCCCTTTGGGCCTCTGACTTCTCATCAAGCGAGTATTCAACCGGAAGTTTACCATCTCTAATTAGATCTAAACGATACCGCTGCAATTCTATCTTTTGCAAATCTTGCTCATGTGCCAATTCAACTTCATGCAGATGAGCATTCTATCTGAGTTTTTCTGACTCGAGTGCACGTAATTATTCTCGTTCTTCACGTTCATGTTCCTGTTGATATTGTATCATCATTAGCTCTTTCTGCTGTTCAAAATTTAGCCCAACACTATGGCCAGGTAGAGACGGAATGCATGGGTGAACTCATTCTTAGTATTGACTCAGCCCTCAATGTGTCACTGACAGCACTAGCAGGCTCCTCTTTAGCAGGAATAATATCCAAATCCACTAATCGTGCCTTTAACATGGACTTAATACTATCCTTAAGCCGTTTATCAGGAATCTCTACCCCATAATGCTCTACAATTTTTAGCAACTGATCTTTAGTGTAGCAGTCTAACAGCTTCTCAGATGGAGTCAAAAATGGTAAAAATCTTCTACCAAAGCCATAGCTTCACCAAATTGACTTCTGGCAAGGATCAATGATAACCTGAAGGCCAATTTGCAGCATACTTACCTCGCTCTCCCCCCGGCTGAGCACACCAGACCAGGAAACAAAATTGACCTGTACCTAACCCCTTGGTGCAAACAAGACGGCCCAATTACAGAGGTGGAGCTTCCCCACCTGGCTACTTACTTAACCCATCAACTAACTGGCTAACTTAACCCTAGTCTTCATGTGTATACTGGCAGTGGATACTTATACACCAGTATACTGCTTGCACTGGGAGAAACTGACTGCTTCACCCAGGCTACGGCGGTGTCCCTGAAAAACAATAAACCAGCTACAAAACAACAAACCAAAGAGTACACCTATGGAGGACACATTGCTTATACCTACCTGGGGAATATTTTTGGCTCTGACTATCCCTCCTTGTACACACCAGGAGACAGGCACTTATCATCCTTAATCCGGTAGCAAGCAGACTGAAGTGTCTCTGACATGAGCTATAGCCAGAGACCAACATAGTCCTCTCTCCACCGAAAAACAAACAAAAGAAATGTATTTCACAACAATAAAGTAACAACCGAAAGAGGGCAAAACCAAACAATCTTAAAGCCTACTTTAAGTATGTAACCAAATTGACAACTCAAATTTCTGATTTGCACCTGAATCTCCCACAAATTAACACTTATCAAATTGAGTTTCAGATAACACCACACTTATTATGTAGCATTTCCAGGTACTTACCACACTGGAAACCAGTCCAGCATAGATCAACTCCCACACAGGGCCCAATGCAGGGAGTACAGATGAACCAAAGTGCTAACAAACTATTTCAAACAATTCCAGGGCTTCCCCAAAAGAGTCCCGGATGAGACCCCATTTGTTACAAACTGGCTCAGGCTTGCAACAAAGGGGAGACACAGGCACAATTGAAGGAATAACAAAATAGATATTTATTAAAGAATATGCTAAGTAGAAAAGAACAAACATACCAACTAATATGGATGAGTATCAGTATGTAAGCAGTGCATGGATGACAGTGTATGTGCAGCATGAATGTTGTAAGGTGTAAAGCAAAGAAAGGCTTTCAAACAAAAGAACAACCAGGTAGAGAGAGGAAGACCAGACTGGAAGGAGCCATAGCACTTTAAGGCCTGGGACACACCAGGCCCAGCTGTGCGCCATTTGCACTGATGGCCCTCCCCAGCTCTGCCCTGCGGGCTCCGCCCACCAATCCTGCAACATAGAGACAAGGAACCAGCAACAAGCAAAGCAAGCAGTGTAGGGGAGGGTCATCACAGTGTGTGTAGGTGTGTGTGGGTGTGTGTGTGCATGTGTGTGGGTGTGTGTGGGTGTACATGTCACAGCCGAATGTCTTCTTCCCAGCTATCTGTCTCCTTTGCTGAAACGTGCACATAGCACATGTCAGCCTCAAAATAACAGGCAAGCATGATGGAACTTTTTGTTTTACAAATAAGCACATTTTGCTACACTGTCAGAATTTGTGATAAAACCTCCAGCCAAGTCACAGTCATGTGATTGTGGTAAATGGGGAGCTCAGCGGCCGTATATATCAAGCCGCTCAAAGTAAAAAATTAGTCTCAAGTGTAACTTAAGTGTAAGAATTGGTGACTTTTACTCCTACACTCACATTTAAGAATAAAAGTGATTTATCAAATTTCTCTTGACTTAAGAATACTCTTAACCTGTCAGGTATTTAAGAGACCTCTGGGGCTCTCTTAATTTGGCTAGGAGTAGGCAAGATGGCAGAGCTGCGAAGACGGAGACACGCACGCACCTTCCGAGACAGGAAGAATGTTTTACAAATGTTTGATTATGCACAATTAATCAAACATTATTGCTTAGATCATCAGGGAATCATCTGTCACCGATCTTGTGCGGGATGTAATATCACCATCAACTTTGAGAAGTAGCGCAACACCGGCAGAGATGCAAGTCATTTTAACGCTGCACTTCCTAGCCACAGGGAAAATGTAGTTGCAGTTATGCAGTTATGTAATGTTGATGATTTGGGACCATCACAATTCACCATCAGCAGGGTGGTGGCAAAAACTGTGTCAGCCCTTGAAGCACCTCACATAGTGAGGAGGTTTATAAAATTTCCAGCCTCTCATCAGTTAATCCACCAGAAGCAAGGTGCATTTATGCATCTAGCGGGCTTCCCGGGGGTGGTTGGAGTAATTGATGGCATCCGCATTCGTATAATTGCTCCAAGCGTAGATGAAGAGACTTTTGTAAACAGGAAGAGGTACCACAGCATCAACACCCAGGTAGTCTTTGACGCAGATTACAACATTTTCAATGTTGTGTCCAAGTGGCCAGGATCTACCCATGATGCACGCATCCTGAATGAAAGTGGATTGCAACAGCTGTTTGACAGGAACATTGTTCCATCCGGGTGCCATCTCCTTGGAGATAAAGGCTACCCATAATTATGCTGACTTCTCACACCATTCCCAAGACCACAACCAGGTCAATTATGTTTGATGGTCATCTAAACATAATTGAACTTTTCAGGGCTCACCAATGCACCCAAAGCATTGTGGAGAGGGGCATCGGCCAATGGAAACTCCAGTTCCATGTCCTTCATGGGGAAATCCGCCAAACACCACAGAAGGCCA
This sequence comes from Anguilla rostrata, assembly GCF_018555375.3. Lineage (NCBI taxonomy): Eukaryota > Metazoa > Chordata > Actinopteri > Anguilliformes > Anguillidae > Anguilla > Anguilla rostrata. The sequence goes on from NC_057948.1 coordinate 464,772, forward strand.
GCAATATTATTATGGCATGTGCAGTCTCGCATAACATATGCAAAATGTGCAACATTCCTCTCCCCCCTGATGAGGGAGATCATAATAATGATGATGATGATGACGACCACCCGCCTAGCATCCCATTTACCTCTGATGCCACTGTGTTTAGGCAGCACTTTGCCAACCTTAATTTTGGGTAAGAACCACTTTATTATTTTGCTCCTGTCACACTCCAGCCCCGAATCTATTGATTATAAATGCTGAGTGGATTAAAAAAAAAAGACAGCAATAGTCAAGATTTCATATTTTTTATTTTTAGTTCATAATAATGCTCCTTCATCCTTAAAACTTATGCTCATCCGCAACTCTTCTCTCTGCAGTCAATCTATATCCTCCACCTCATCCGGGTTGAGCCGTGGAGTGGCAGTGGCCAGTGGGGGCTCAGGGAGCAGGGGCTCTGGGCCTCATACTGGAGAGGGAATGCAAGATGGGCCTGGAAGCAGTGCTGCTGCAGCTGGGAGTTCCTCTAAAGGCAGCTCATGAGGGGACGAGATGGTGTTTTCATCTGCATTACTGAAAAACAGAATTCATTTTGTTAAGTTAGTTGATTCTTGTGAATATGCATTTGTATCAATAAAATAAGTATTGAGTATTGAGCTACAGTTCTTTTATAATGGCATGCCAACCTTACTAGTTTTCAGTTTGAGTAGTGCAGCATCCTGACAGTCGCCCACTCCACTGATTGTGGCATTATTTTCTCCAAGAATGCAGAGAACTACTTCTGCCACTGCGCTTAAAGGTTTAGGTGCAGGACCTCCACCTGAATAAAAAAATATAACTACATTAATGTTCATCAGCAATATGTAACAAATGTGTCTTATAAATAAATAAATAAATAAATAACGTAGACTACGAACCAGTGCCAGATGTTGGCTTCTTGAAAGCGGAGATTTCCTGACGCCCTTTGGATAAAATATTGTGCCATTTCTTTTTGCATTCCTCTGGACTGCGAATGGTGGAGGAGCTTACATTAATGCAGTCTGGGATCTGCTTCCAAACTTCTTTTTTTGTGTTGACTTGTAAGTGTGGGGCTAAATTTTCCCTTAATTATTTCCTTCTTTGCCTCCACTTCTTTACCAACATCACCATTTTTTCCACAGTCCAATTCGGCTTTCTTTTCACATCCATTTTGCTTAGACTAACATTAGACAACAAGGCAGCTTTCATAACGAGGGTGTGTTTAACTTTATTGAAAACTTGTGTTGACCCATCAATAGAACACAGATTTCCCAAAAGCTAATTGGTTCTTGTCTCTTAGCAATTTCGGCAATTGATGACATCATCTTAATCCTTTTGTTTGCAGCACCTGTGATTGTCGCAGAAACATACTTAAGCGTTACTCTTGAGAATTTCTCAAGACTTATCTATGAGAAAGTGAGCTGCTTGATAACTATGTTTTACCGACCACTTTAAGCGAAGAATTATTTCACTCCAAAGTAAGCTCTCATGAGATTCTTAAGTGTAATTATTAAGATGTTTGATACATACGGCCCCAGAGCTGGGGTTTTCTCATTGCTGCAGGTTTGCTGGTGAAACAAATCTGTCACAGGGCATGCTGCCCACTGTGGGGAAGTTTACTGGAGACTTTGGATAAAAGCGCTTGCTAAACAAATGTAGTGTAATATGGCTGAGTGCAGACTGAGACTGAGTGCAGACTGAGGCTGAGAGCAGACTGAGACTGAGTGCAGACTGAGAGCAGACTGAGACTGAGTGCAGACTGAGAGCAGACTGAGACTGAGTGCAGACTGAGAGCAGACTAAGGCTCAGTACAGACTGAGAGCAGACTAAGGCTGAGTACAGACTGAGAGCAGACTGAGACTGAGTGCAAACTGAGAGCAGACTGAGGCTGAGTGCAGATGAGTGCAGACTGAGGCTGAGTGCAGACTGAGTGCGTTTGCCTGTGTGTGCGTGTGGTTGCCTGTGTGTGCGTGTGTTTGCCTGTGTGTGCGTGTGTTTGCCTGTGTGTGCGCGTGTTTGCCTGCGTGTGCGTGTGTTTGCCTGCTTGTGCGTGTGTTTGCCTGCGTGTGCGTGTGTTTGCCTGTGTGTGCGTGTGTTTGCCTGCGTGTTTGTGTGTGTGCGTTTGCCTGGTGTGCGTGTGCTGTATGTGCCGTTGCGGTGTGCGTGTGTTTGCCTGGGCGTGTGCCGTGTGTTTGCCTGCGGTGTTGCGTGTGCGGTTTTGCCTGTGTTGCGTGTTGCTGTGTGTTTGCCTGTGTGTGCACGTGTTTGCCTGTGTGTGCGTGTGTTTGCACGAGCGCAGTCACGTGTGTTTGCATAAATAAGAGCTGCACAAAAAATTCACAAGCTTTCTCCTGGCCTGTGGATAACTGCTGTGTTCCAGAAAGACAGACCTGAGGGTCAAGGGTTAAATCTTGGTTTAAACATTGCATGACCCCTAGTGCAGTCCTAACTTCCAGTTCTCTAGCTTGAAAAATGTCTTGAAAAAAGTGATCAGTGAAGAAAAACGTAATGCATTCATGTGATGTAATAGTTTTCTACATTTATAAAAAAAAAAAAAAAAAACATATATGCCTCGTATAATCTTATTTAATCTGGGGTTAATCCTTTGCATACCGTAGCGCTGGTTCTGTGAATGCACTCTGTGCTAGAGCAGCTCTTTAGCAGGAGATTAGTGCGTAATCCCCTCCCTCTCTCTCCTGCCAGTATGCTCTGCAATTGGCATTAAAAGTCGACGCTGAGCCGGAAATGATGTCACAGCGCTCGCAGGTCTCCTGCTCGCGGTGCACAGGGATGATGTCACAGCGCTCGCAGGTCTCCTGCTCGCGGTGCACAGGGATGATGTCACAGCGTTCGCAGGTCTCCCGCTCGCGGTGCAGAGGGATGATGTCACAGCGCTCGCAGGTCTCCTGCTCGTGGTGCAGAGGGATGATGTCACAGCGCTCGCAGGTCTCTCGCACGCGGTGCAGACGGATGATGTCACAGCGCTCACTATTTTTACAATTATAATCCAGGGCTGTAAATGGTGATGCCTACAGAAGGAATGCAGTGTAATGTGTGTCTCTATGGTGATGTCTACAGAGGAGTGCAGTGTAATGTGGGTCTCTATGGTGATGCCTACAGAAGGAGTGCAGTGTAATGTGGGTCTCTATGGCGATGCCTACAGAAGGAGTGCAGTGTAATGTGGGTCTCTATGGCGATGCCTACAGAAGGAGTGCAGTGTAATGTGGGTCTCTGTGGTGATGTCTACAGAGGAGTGCAGTGTAATGTGGGTCTCTATGGCGATGCCTACAGAAGGAGTGCAGTGTAATGTGGGTCTCTGTGGTGATGTCTACAGAGGAGTGCAGTGTAATGTGGGTCTCTATGGCGATGCCTACAGATGGAGTGCAGTGTAATGTGGGTCTCCATGGCGATGCCTACAGAAGGAGTGCAGTGTAATGTGGGTCTCTATGGCGATGCTACAGAGGAGTGCAGTGTAATGTGGGTCTCTATGGCGATGCCTACAGATGGAGTGCAGTGTAATGTGGGTCTCCATGGCGATGCCTACAGAAGGAGTGCAGTGTAATGTGGGTCTCTATGGCGATGCCTACAGAAGGAGTGCAGTGTAATGTGGGTCTCTATGGCGATGCCTACAGAAGGAGTGCAGTGTAATGTGGGTCTCTATGGCGATGCCTACAGAAGGAGTGCAGTGTAATGTGGGTCTCTATGGTGACGCCTATAGAAGGAGTGCAGTGTAATGTGGGTCTCTAGGTGCTCGAGATTCACAGCCTGGGGCAGCACTGAGACTCATTACTTTATTAAGGAAAAAAATTATAATCTGCTTTAAATGTGTAATTTTGCTCTCAATATTTGCAATTACAGACACTGGAATCCCAGTCATACATTGCAGTAAAATGGGACCATCACCAGAGTATTTTATGCTTTGCAAGCTAGCAGCTAACCACCATTTAGCTACAATACTTCAAATGAAAGAAATTTGCATTTAAAATGTGATGGAAAGGACTAAAATATTTTACATGTAGCTAGGGATTTAAATATCATTCTTCTTAATGCAAATATTAAATAAAAACTAAAACCAGGACCCCTGGTTTTTTTTTTTTTACAAAGCAGGATGAACGGGTAAACTGGATGACTGCACTGAGTAACCCCCAAATCTGGAACACGGGTGGAAGTAAGAAGAGCTGTTCCAGGTTTTACTCAGCACAGTTATCCACCAAACACAGTAATCCTGCTTCATGAAATACTCCCCAGGTCAGCAGATTATCGTATGTTTACAAGATAAATTGAGCCATTTGATGAAACATAGAATACAGAATTAAACAACAACAAAATTTAGATTCCGTCAAAATTTTGATTTCGTCTTTCCTAATACAACACGTCTTCCATAATATTTGGGACAAAGATGTTTTTTTTTCTTGATTTGGGTCTATACGCCACATTTTTTGATTTGTGATCAAACATTTCACATGTGGTTTACATATTCTTAATTCATTTTGGCTTCACTGTGTGTAAATTACAGCACTATTTATTCACAGTTCTCCTATTTCTGGGCACCATAATGTTTGGGACAAATGGCTTCACAGATGTTTCTGAATAATCAGGTGTATTCACTTGTGTCCTCAGCGCAGGTATAAGGCAGCTTTCAGTATCCAGTCTTCATTCTAGGCCTTTGATTTCCTTTGGAGTCTGTTATTGGCATTTGTCAACATTAGGACCAGAGTTGTGCCAATGAAAGCCAAGCAAGTCATTATGAGGCTGAGAAATGAGAGAGACCCTTCAGTCTGGTCTACCACGGTAAACCACACCGAATTTGGCTAATAACTGCCAAGGCCTGGGTGTGCCGCCACCCTCCCAGTCTCCTGGCTGGACCATATCACCGTTTCTGCTCTGCGGTTGCATTGTTTCATTCATTAACTCTTTCTCTTCTATGGCTATTTCTATTATAATGACTGGAATTTTTCAGACATGCAGTAAATTAAAATTCTGGTGTACCATTTAGTTTATAGTAGCACTATTTCATATTTGAGTATTGTGGCATACCATCACACCACTAAAGTGGGAACAGTTTAAGTCTGTATCACAATTTGCTTTTGCCCTCTCAGTATTCTGGTATCGGATGCTGAAGGACTATAGAATAGCTCTGATATAAGGCTTCTCTCTCATTGGATGCTGAATGACTGTAGAATAGCTCTGATATAAGGCTTCTCTCTAATTGGATTCTGAATGACTGTAGAATAGCTCTGATATGCGGCTTCTCTCTGATTGGATGCTGAATGACTGTAGAATAGCTCTGATATAAGGCTTCTCTCTAATTGGATTCTAAATTACTGTAGAATAGCTCTGGCTTCTCTCTGATTGGATGGGGACAGAAGAAATTAATTACAAACCAGCGGTCAAATTTTAATCAGTTATTCAGACCGGAGTTATTTGTACAAATAATACAATAATGCAAACCGAACCTGTACAAATTATTTGAAAAGCGGACATTCTGCTCCAAAACTAGACATCTGAAAAAAAATATGTACTTATACAAGTCGCTCTGGATAAGAACATCTGACCAGTGGCTGCATGTAGGTGGCATTGTGTCTCCAACATTTAGGACTATCGTGAATTTCTATGCTATGGCAGTAGGGATTTGTTGAGCAAAGCTGAACTTCTTTACACTATGACATCACCCCTATGCTATGAGGGGTTGGATCATATTTTTTATTTATTCTTATGAGTTATGCACTGTGTACTTGGCCTCACAGCTGGGCTGTCAGAGTTTAGCACGTTAGCCCAGGAAGCTGGTGGCGTCTCTTTTGTAGCTGGATGTCTGCTTTGTCTCAGGAACTGAATCTGTAGTTATGTAATTAACCTTTACTTGGGCAGGAGGACTCTGGGAGACGGTGGTTGCGGTTTCAGCACTTGGGCAGTGCCTGGCCTCAGCAGCCCTGTTTCACAGTCCCCAGCTGCTAACTACATAGCCAACGAACGTTAGCTTAGACAGCTAATGTGCAGGATGCATGAATAAGCTTCAGCCAAGTTAATGCATCTTCTTTTCATATGAGCAATAGCAAGCTAACTTATGGACAATGTGTTTGAGTATTAGCAAAGCTAACATGTTGCCCATACATTGAAGCATTAGCAAAGCTAATATTTGGGCCATGTGCATTAGCAATAGCAAAGCCTTCGCATGAGCTTTAGCTAAGCTAACTGTTGTTGAATGCTTGACCTTTAAAAGGTTTTATTGGAACTACCAGAAGCTGGCAGTTGTGGTTTCCGGATTGCAGTTATGGGCTCTGATGTTTTGTCTGATGCCCCTTTGTGTGTTTTGTGGCTGTAACTGTAGATGGGATTGCATGGGTAGACGTTTGTTAAACCGGTACTCTGGGACCTGTGGGTGGCTCACACTGCAAAGACGCTCATGGGTAAGACGCTCGGGGTAAACCAGCTAGTTCTGTTGGTCTCATCACTCTGTAGCGGACGCTACTGGTCAGACCAGGCGCCCACGAGGCACAAACAGAGAATATGCTGACCTCGTTAATCTCTGACCATATGGGCAAGATATGACTGAAGGTGCGTCTGCCATGTGGAAAATAGTAAGAATGGACATCACATGAATTTGAGTCATGTGTCTGCCATATCCTCCTGGTGTTGGCAGGAAGTGGCACAATTTGGTTGAGGTAGGGGTTTGGAAAAATGGGATAAGATCAGGGATACAATTCAAATTTTAAAAAGCTTGTATTCTGGTCTGAATCTGCACGAGTGTTATCCCAGATCTGCTTTCTCTCAGTCGCTACAGTATTTTGCTACAGCATTAAATTGCTACAGTATTTTTCTACAGTATTAAATCACTACAGTATTTAAATCGCTACAGTATTTTTCTACAGTATTAAATTGCTACAGTATTAAATCACTCCAGTATTTTGCTACAGTATTAATTCGCTATAGTATTAAATTACTCCAGTATTTTGCTACAGTTTTAAATCACTACAGTATTTTGCTACAATATTAAATCGCTCCAGTATTTTGCTACAGTACTAAATCGCTACAGTATTAAATCACTAGAGTATTTTGCTACAGTATTAAATCGCTGCAGTATTTTGCTAAAGTATTAAATCGTTACATTATTAAATCGCTACAGTATTAAATCGCTACAATATTTAGCTAAAGTATTAAATCACTGCAGTATTTTGCTACAGTATTAATTTGCTACAGTATTTTGCTAGAGTATTACATTGCTACAGTATTTAAAGTAATAATCTCAAAGATTTTCATTAAAATAAATGTCTTTTAAGTCACTATCTATCACTGCATTGGGTAACACAATGGTGATTGAGCCTATTTTTATATTAATTTATATATTTAATAATCTATTATTATTATTATAATTCATGATTAAAAAACTTGGTGTCTGTGGCGACATTCCCGGGAAAAAATCACAAGCGGCGCACAGTTAGTGACGCGTTTTTCATCACCGATTTTTCATGGTCCGCCAGAGAGGGTAGGCGGAACTAACGCAACAGGCTCGCTCTTCAATTCACTTGTGTGTGAGCGGCCTACTGTTTTTTCCGTTGTCTGCATGCATTACAATACAATAACAGAGAAGGGGGGGGGGGGGGGTGTTGGGGGAGTTATGGAACCCTAAAATGTTTTTGTGTAACATGAGAGATCATATTATTTGTTGATGTAGAATTCATATTAAATTTAATGACAATGTAACTTTACTAAATTACATAGCTATTTGCACAGCTAACGCTAGCTACCAGACCATGTCAAGAAAGACAACATTAGTTTAGACAACGTTGCGCAAGGTATCCATCTCTCATATCAGGTAATGTTGCGTTAGCTAGCTAGCTAATGTAATTAACACAACCTAATGTCGGCTAACAATTAGAAAAAAACGCTAGCTACCGACCGGTACCGACCTCGCAAACCGTCTCTCGAATGCAATGCTACCTTGTTGCAACGTTGTAGTGTAGCTAACTTAAGGCCAGTTCAGATCAATGATTCGCAACGAGACTGGGTGCAACTTGCAAAATTCCAAGACGTCTGATTGTAAACGTTCTAAAACTGCACTTGGCGATTTGACAAGGACGGTCTTTTAAAACCTCAGGGCAGGCAACGGCTCTGCTACTAGCCAGTTCACACCGCTGCAATTTTCTCTGCAACATTCTAAAACCGTTTCGCCTCGTTGCGAATCATTGATCTGAACTGGCCTTAACGTTACCGCTATTTACATTGCCATCAAGTTCATCAATATATTATAATGATCGGAATAAAGCCGGGGTATGTGGAGCAGAGCCGGGTCTGATTTCTGAAGACGTCATGCAGGAGAAAACTAAATAAAAGAATACGGCAGTATGGATTAGCATTGTTATTTTATTACGCTTCCTCATATGTTCCTTCAGTCTTTATGCCCTTTTTGATGAAATCTCCTTTGGTTTTGTTTTATTCTTCTTGTTCTGATTGCTAATTTAACACCCAGCTCAGCTTTATTCTCAAACAGTTTAGCTAGCAAAACCAGGAACACCAGGGGTAACATTTTGCAAGGCAGTTGTTTCAAAAATACCAGACGACAATCATTCACGAAAAGACTGCTTATTGTGCACGAGGTACATAATTGCACAAGCCACACCGAATCCCGCAAATTCTTCTCTGCAGTTTAAAGATGTTCATACCGGGCAAAAGGTGGATAAAGAACGTTTGCAGAAATTGATCATCACTAATTCTACCCCAGGTTTGCTACGGCATTTTAACCCGGCTCGGCAGTGTAAAGACATCTTGAGTTAGCCTAATGTTAGACAATGAATGAGTATGTACATAACGTTACTTTTATAACAACCGTTTTTTAATTCAGTAAATAGTAAGTGTTATAGTTGGCGTGCCAACTGACTGACGTCACACAGGCGACACTGGTTGGATCCGGTTGGATCTATGAGAAGCGAGGTCCAAAAACACACCTGCAATTACTGCACCGCCATAGGGAATGAAACTGAAATCTTCCAGATTGTCACTTTAAGGGCATGCTGCATTATCATTGTTGTATTGTAGATATACAGTATAAGTTACTAGTATTGGTTTTAAAATGGTTCCTCCTAAACCAGTTAAACTGACTCTCCACAAGATAATCAAAGTGATCATAAAATGAGAAAAGTTGATAAAAGCAAAATCACTTGGAGAAGTGCAGAGGAAAAGGGTGTCGGTCCTACACAATACAGTTAAACCTGCCATGGCGATCACCACTGTGATGTCATCTGCATGTGACGGCTGTTTTACATTTTTCATTACTCATCCTTTAGACGCTCCACTGTGTTAGGGATTAACTGCTTCTGGTCACCTCACAATAGTTACACAAACTAAGCAAGGCTGGAGTCAGAGGTCATGAGCTGTTTCTTTCCATTGCCCGAAATGGCAGGTCGGATTGTTAAGGATTTTATGAGTCAAAGGTTCATAGACTGCAGGACAATGTAAAAATCCAACATTGTGAGAATGCCTTTTACCTCCATGTTAACAGTTAAAACAGTGGCAGTTATCTTCAGAAACTACTGTATGTGAACTCCAGAAATGTAGAGTCAGTTGTTCTTTCGAGGTACCTGAAACAGGGACTACAGTCAAGCTAATTAAAAATCGTCCAGCTGTTGAAAAAGTGTCTGCTCCAGGTCTCGCTACATGAGGTGAAAAGAACAGTACTGCATTCTCTGAGACAGCCCAACTTATTCTGTGTAGCACCCATCTTAACACGGCTCATTTTCTTCCCAGCAGCCACTGTGGAGGTGCGATACAGGTGGTGCCTTTAGCCGATTCCTGCGGTCGCCATGGACACCTTTTTCAGACGGCACTTTAAGAGGAAGAAAGTGGGCAGGGCGCCAGCAGGAGGGGGTGGAGCCGAGTGCTGCCGGCACAAGCGGCCCGCCGTCGCCGTAGCCACCAGCAAGGCCCGCCGGCGGTCCAGCGCCGGCTTGCCGTCATCCATGCTGGCCCAGCGGCGGCGCTCCAGCGTCCAGCTGCAGGCACTGCACCATGCCCCGGTGGGCTGCTGCTTGGGGGGCGGGGCCTGCCATGGCCGCCGCCGCTCCAGCACCACCGCGCCCAGGCTCCAACCCCGCTTCGCCGTCCGCCGCCGAAGACCGGGCAGGCCGCGAACCATTGACGCCCACCTGCTGGGCTCGTCCCTGCTGCTGGCCAGCCTCGTCCGCATGACGGAGGAGGAGGAGGATGGCGGGAACGTGCGTACGCTGCTGGGGGAGCCGACAGAGGGCTGCAGGGACGCTCCGTCCCTGTCCGACTCGGACGGCGACAGCGGCGGGGACTGGGACAGCAGCAATGAGGACGACGGCAAAACCGAATGTTCTGGAGAAGAGGAGGAGGCGGCGAGCGAGGGCGGACCGCCAGAGCCGAGCGACTTGGGCCGAGCGAGCGCCCTCGATTGCCAATCATCGCCAGAGGACGGCTCTGCCACGAGGGACCGGGGCGCCACTCCCGAGAAAGAGGAGGAGGAGGCACGGGAGGAGGAGAAGGAGAGCAAGCACCCACACTCCCGGGCCTTGATCCGCACCCCTCGCTGCCTCCGCCGAAACTCCTCCCACCCGCAGCTGGCCGAGGCCTTCCTCTCCAGCGCCCCGTACGCAGGGCACCGCCGTGCCCAACGGCACCGCGCCACGCCGATCTCAAAGGCCCGCGGGCCCTGGCCCAGCAGGGGGGGGCCCAGCCGTAGGCGTCCCTCGCTGTCCCCGTACCAGACCTGCTCAGCCTGCTGGAGGCTGGGCTCCCCCAGACGGGGGTCCCTGAGCCCCCTGCAGGGAACCTACTACGACCCCCAGCTGGAAACATGGAGTGGGTTCCTCTCGTATGTACACCCTTACTTCCTTAAGGGGTGGTTAGCAGAAGTCCCATCACCCGCTGGGCGCAGGAAGCGGTGTGCCTGGGTCTGTGGATGTGCACTTAGAGTAGTCCAATCGGGTGCTCCGGCTAGGGAAGTGTGCGGGTACAGAGCTGTCATTGGTGTCTCGGCTGCAAGTTGCCAAGTTGCAGACCTTAAAATTATAGTTAACACCCTGATGTAATACAACATGCAGTATGTAGTCTTAGAGCAATCCATTTCCCTGGAGGAATGTCTTTAGGCTAAATTTAGCATGACATTTCTACATTGTCTCTCTTGTGGGAAAAGGACATATCGACAGCTCTGACTGCACCGTAGGGGCAAATGAACCTAGAGCTATGAGATGGAAGCCATTGCTTTCTTTAGATGCACCTAGAGTTTACAGATGAGCAGGATATAGCCTCTACATAAAAACTGCATACAAATTCATTAGTGCTTTTGTCAGGACTGTCTATGGAGTGCTAAGAAGCTGCTGTGAAGTATTTATAAATGATCGATGTAGCTCTCATGAAGAACCCTTCAAAGAAAGTGTGGTCCTGATTTCTCCCACTGCTTGGCGCATATACTCAGCTGTTGGAGCAGTCTCTACCACGACAGTAATGGACCCAGTTTAGCTGAGATGAGTGTTCTTCAGGAACACAAAGAGTACTTTGAAGAGGGTGTGGAAGCAGGTAACCCATTCTAGCACGTCTTCAACTCAAAGAAAAACTGTTGTTCTGAATGGAGTGTAGAGTTTTGCCTCCGGTTACGAAATAGTTTTATCACCTGAGAGTTTTGCTGTGAAACTTTAATGTTAAACAGGAGCCCGTTGCAGTCCGTGCATTTTCTCTCTGAGTCTGTAGTCTTTAACAGGCACATTGGAATGCATGGTGAAAGAACCTTACTTACTGGGTCCTTGGCTTATCCAGTGTTTTTTTTTTTCTTCCCAAATTTGTGCGGACTTTAGCTCAGAAACTGTTTACACCCATTTTCAATTTCAAGTGATGTGTTTAACTGTGTAATTGTAATAAATGATTGATTTCATTCTTTCAAAGAACAGGTGCCTTTTGATCAAATGTGAATTTTTATTTTCAAAATTTTCTTTATTATATGTCAGTTGGATTTATTTAATAATAAATCAAAGAAAAAAAATTGGTTGGCAAAGCAGATCTTAAGATCAGTTTTAACTTTTTGTCATTACTATGCCATTTAGAAATGTTTGTGTATAGAGATAGTTTGAGGAAAGACAAGTGTTTCAGGTGAAGCACCATTCAGGTGAAAGTTTGAAAACAGCTGATTCGTTCTGGAACAAATGGTACAGGTTCTGCACCCCAAAGAACACAGAAGGTTACCCAGAACGCACCAGGTGTTAAATGTGTGTTCCAGATCCTTCCTTTTCTCTGGGCTTTGTAGCATGGCAGTCTCGGATTCCGTTTCCCTGGGTAACCATGCACGTGCATCTCCTTAGGTTAAGACTGTGCCCTTGTCGGACATCTCTGTTAGCAGGTAGACACTGTTATGAGCAAAATGAGTCACTCAAAACACTGATTATCTGACCAACAATTGTACACCCACGTCCAAATGATACCATTCGTTAAGGCTGAGACGCATTATGAAAAAGTGTAAAACTTGAGCAAAACCCCGAACTTCAGAGGCCACCTGAAATTCTTCCAGGAAAAATATCCCCATTCATGTCTGTTGGGTGTTGATATGACATCCAGTCATCAGAAGGGACACAAAGCTTCAACGTGATCATGTGATGAGTCTTTTCCAATCACATTTTTCCTTCGAAAGTGTCTCCCGTGCCCTCTAGTCCTCTATGCCGCCAGGTGTGATTACAGGAAAGAAGACAAATAAAGTCAACATGCCACAATGTGGCGATGATCGTTATCTGACTCAAAGTAAATTCAGTAATTAGTGTAATGATTTATCAGCCAGCTCTAAATTGAGGTTGTGTTTTGGTTTAAATGGCTTTGTGGTTGCTACTGGGTTTAAATGATCATTTTTCAGCTGTATTAGGGGTTAAATGGTTTTGTGTTTTTGTCTTTTCAGGAAAGCCATCGCAAAGTCAGGTCTACATCACCTAGTTGCCCAGCCCAGTGCCTTGGCCACTGCTAAGCACAACCCTGACCGGGAGATACCCAGCTGTGTGGACTGGAGTGTGAGTAATTCTGCCCCTGACTAACAGATATGGGTCTGTGTGGACTGGAGTGTCAGCAAATATGCCCCTGACCGACAGATATGGGTCTGTATGGACTGGACTGTGAGTAAATTTGCCCCGGACTACCAGATACATGTCTGTATGGACTGGAGTGTGAGTAAATCTGCCCCTGACCGACAGATATGGGTCTGTATGGACTGGAGTGTGAGTCAATTTGCCCCTGACCGACAGATATGGGTCTGTATGGACTGGAGTGTGAGTAAATTTGCCCTGGACTACCAGATACGTGTCTGTATGGACTGGAGTGTGAGTAAATCTGCCCCCGACTACCAGATACGTGTCTGTATGGACTGGAGTGTGAGTAAATCTGCCCCTTACCGACAGATATGGGTCTGTATGGACTGGAGTGTGAGTCAATTTGCCCCTGACCGACAGATATGGGTCTGTATGGATTGGAGTGTGAATAATTCTGCCCCTGACTGACAGATATGGATCTGTATGGACAGGAGTGTGAATAATTCTGCCCCTGACCAACAGATATGCAGCCGTGTAGACTGGGGTGGAATACCTCCGTGGTTGGGATGAGCGAGAACCATTCACCCCGATGGTGGGGAGTTCAAGTCGCCCTGCTGCAGCAGAGCGGAGTGGTTGAGCAGGCATGTAGGATTGAATCATGTCCTGTAAGTAGGCGGGGGCCATCCTGTTGGCTGCAGTGGCTAGGGTCAAGACTTGGAACCTGATACTTGCAGCAACCGATAGCCAGTGGAGTGGCTCACAATCACAAAAGACAGTCAAACGATGTCCAACATCTTATTCAGCATGCAGTATTTAATGAATTTTAAAAATCCAAAATGCATCATTCAATATTCTCCTCTTGGTATACACTTCCCACAGATAATAAACACTGGCAAATCGTCCACTCTGACTCCGGTCTATAAATATCCTCTTAATCTAACAGATATGCTTGTTGAAGCAGAAACACCACCAGAACTTTCTGTGCAATATTCCAGCAGGTAACTACAGATACGAAGATTGTGCACCATGCAGCTTTACATCTGAATGCAACTATTTTCATCCAAAGTTCTGGTCAGAAATATGAAAATGAACGGTGAGATCACCTGCAAGACCACAAATGTGACCTATGGGATGAAATGTCCTTGTGGACTTGTGTACATGGGCAAAACTCACGGATGCCTCAAAACCTGCATTGCAGAACATCATTGCAACGTCTGCAGAGGTGATAACAATTACCGATGTACAATGCCCTCCACAAGTATGTTAACAGTAGAGTGAAATTTGGTTGGTTTTTTGCTATATACTTGGACTCACGATCAGCAGATGAATATGAGGCTAAAGTACAATCAATCAGCTTTTATTTCAAGGTATTGACATGTGTATGTTTTACCATTGTACAGAACCAGCTGTTTTTGTGTTGAGTCCCGGTGCAAAATTAAGTTAACGGATGACTGAGAGGTGTTAACTGTTGTTCAGGTTTCCTTTTGCATGGATTGTTCACATTCAGAGTCAGGGCCAGTTTTACTGAAGGATTGCCACTGTTTTCCAACACAGAAGCAGTTTCTGCAAGACTGCATTATCTGTTGTTGGAATGGGTACTAATTGCTATTAGGATGTAATTTCCAGAAATTATGTCACTCTGTGACTTTACTTTTGATGCATAGTTAAATGTGTTCATGTTCAGTGAATGTGCTAAAACAGGGTGGAGATTATGTAAATTAGTCCAATTAGGTATTCTGTCTAATTTAATAAAACATGCATTCATTGCAACTCCCCTCTTTGCGTGAGAATTTTTAGAACTCCTGAAAACGGGTGGTAATTTGTCTGTGCTGATATGGCCTATAGCTCAAGCACTGGATGACGGAGAAGGTTGTCAGTCTGTATGCACATCCTTGGCAGTCAAATCATTTTCCCTTGTGGGCTACATGGGGTATAGTAGCATAGCACTCTGGAAAGGAGACGGGATTGAAAATATGTTTCACACACGTTTCTAATAATTACGTCTTATTTATTTTCAGATTTAATATGAAATTCTGGTCGTTTTATTGAAAGGACACAAGACTTCTATTGAAGTCATCAGCTAGAAGTTAGCAGAAAAACACAGTTCTGTATTGAAACAATTGCTGTGTGTATGCGTTCAAGTAGGGTATATAGTAAATTGTGGATGCAGTTTTACCTTCAGACACTCCCATTACAAGTTCATCTGTGTCTATACCTTTCACCCTCACAACTTGCCCATAGACATCACCAGGTGCTGAGTATCTCCTCTAGTGATGCTCAGCACATCACCAGGTACTGAGTATCTCCTCTAGTGATGCTCAGCACATCACCAGGTGCTGAGTATCTCCTCTAGTGATGCTCGGCACATCACCAGGTGCTGAGTATCTCCTCTAGTGGTGCTCAGCACATCACCAGGTGCTGAGTATCTCCTCTAGTGATGCTCAGATGAATATGAGGCTAAAGTACAATCAATCAGCTTTTATTTCAAGGTATTGACATGTGTATGTTTTACCATTGTACAGAACCAGCTGTTTTTGTGTTGAGTCCCGGTGCAAAATTAAGTTAACGGATGACTGAGAGGTGTTAACTGTTGTTCAGGTTTCCTTTTGCATGGATTGTTCACATTCAGAGTCAGGGCCAGTTTTACTGAAGGATTGCCACTGTTTTCCAACACAGAAGCAGTTTCTGCAAGACTGCATTATCTGTTGTTGGAATGGGTACTAATTGCTATTAGGATGTAATTTCCAGGAATTATGTCACTCTGTGACTTTACTTTTGATGCATAGTTAAATGTGTTCATGTTCAGTGAATGTGCTAAAACAGGGTGGAGATTATGTAAATTAGTCCAATTAGGTATTCTGTCTAATTTAATAAAACATGCATTCATTGCAACTCCCCTCTTTGCGTGAGAATTTTTAGAACTCCTGAAAACGGGTGGTAATTTGTCTGTGCTGATATGGCCTATAGCTCAAGCACTGGATGACGGAGAAGGTTGTCAGTCTGTATGCACATCCTTGGCAGTCAAATCATTTTCCCTTGTGGGCTACATGGGGTATAGTAGCATAGCACTCTGGAAAGGAGACGGGATTGAAAATATGTTTCACACACGTTTCTAATAATTACGTTTTATTTATTTTCAGATTTAATATGAAATTCTGGTCGTTTTATTGAAAGGACACAAGACTTCTATTGAAGTCATCAGCTAGAAGTTAGCAGAAAAACACAGTTCTGTATTGAAACAATTGCTGTGTGTATGCGTTCAAGTAGGGTATATAGTAAATTGTGGATGCAGTTTTACCTTCAGACACTCTGTGGCATTCTCCCATTACAAGTTCATCTGTGTCTATACCTTTCACCCTCACAACTTGCCCATAGACATCACCAGGTGCTGAGTATCTCCTCTAGTGATGCTCAGCACATCACCAGGTACTGAGTATCTCCTCTAGTGATGCTCAGCACATCACCAGGTGCTGAGTATCTCCTCTAGTGATGCTCAGCACATCACCATGTGCTGAGCATCTCCTCTAGTGATGCTCAGCACATCACCAGGTGCTGAGTATCTCCTCTAGTGATGCTCAGCACATCACCAGGTGCTGAGTATCTCCTCTAGTGATGCTCAGCACATCACCAGGTGCTGAGTATCTCCTCTAGTGATGCTCTGCACATCATCAGGTGCTGAGTATCTCCTCTAGTGATGCTCAGCACATCACCAGGTGCTGTGTATCTCCTCTAGTGATGCTCTGCACATCACCAGGTGCTGAGCATCTCCTCTAGTGATGCTCAGCACATCACCAGGTGCTGTGTATCTCCTCTAGTGATGCTCAGCACATCACCAGGTGCTGTGTATCTCCTCTAGTGATGCTCTGCACATCACCAGGTGCTGAGCATCTCCTCTAGTGATGCTCTGCCAGGCCTGTACTGTAGCCATCTTCAGTTCATGTTTGTTTCGGGGGCTAGTTGCCTTACCCTTTCTCTTCAGCATATGAAACACAAACTTTCTGTTTGATTCAGATTGGGTGAATGGCTTAGCCAGGGATGAATTTTCATGTATTTGGCTTTGAAAAACTCCTTTGTTGCTTTAGCGGTATGTTTGGGATCATTGTCTTGCTGCAGGATTAACCACCGTCCAATCAGTCTAGAGGTATTTGGTTGAACCTGAACAAATAAGATGCTTCTGTACACTTCAGAATTCATTCTGCTGCTGCTATCAGCAGTTATATAATCAATGAAGACAGGTAAGCCAGTACCTGTGGCAGCCATACATGCCCAAACCATAACACTCCCATCACCATGTTTCACAGAAAAGTGGATTGGTTTGGATGTTGGGCAGTTCCTTTTGGCCTCCACACTTTACTCTTTCCATCGCTCTGATACAAGTGAATCTTGTTCTCATCGGTCCACTAAACCTTTTTCCATAACTCTGCAGACTCTTTTAGGTTCTTCTTAACCTGGCCATCCTGTTTTTGCCACTAACTTGTGGTTTGCATCTTGCAGTGTAGCCTCTGTAGTTCTGTTTGTGAAGTCTTCTGCAGACAGTAGTCATGGACACATCCATGCCTGCCTTCTGAAGAGTGTTCTGATCTATCGGACAGGCGTTTGGGTGTTTTTCTTCATTATGGTGAGAATTCTTCAGTTATCAACTGTAGAGGTCTTCCTTAGTCTACCAGGCCCTTTGCGATTTCTGAACTCACTGATGCTCTCTTTCTTAATGATGTTCCAAACAGTTTGTTTTGGTGAGCCTAAGGTTTGGCCTGTGTCTCTGACTGTTCATTTTTTATTCCTCAGCCTCTTAATGGCTTCCTTGACTTTACTAACTCTGGTCCTCTTGTTGGCAAACACCAATAACAGACTTCCAAAAGCCAAGAATCAAGACAAGATACTGAAAGGTCTCTTATACCTGCACTAAGGAAGCAGTTGAACACACCTGATTATTCAGAAACACCTGTGAAATCCATTTGTTCCAAACATTATGATAGCTTGAAATGGGGGGCTATGTATAAAAGTGCTGTAATTTCTTCACAGTGAAACCAAAATGTATAAAAATACATTTTAACAAAGCTGAGAATCTGCACTTTAACCACATGTGATTTGCATAATTACAAATCTAAAATTGTGGAGTACCTAGCCAAATCAATAAAAATATGTCTTTGTCCCAAACATTATGGAGCTCACTGTATGCATGTAAATGAAATTTTCGACATTCATTAGCCACGCCCTGTACACCCACGTACTGCACCATTGACTGTGCTTAATACGCCAATCACCATTGATTCTGGAAAACAGAGTCCTGAGACACAGTCTCTGAGTTCCAAGATTAGAATTGACGTAATCCAGATTAAGCAGCTTCCTGACCTTTGTAAACCATATGTAGATGTTCAGAAAACTCAGAATTTGCTGTGAAACACTGCTTAGATAGTAATGTGATGACACATCATTCAGGAAAGTGATTTTTCTAAATGTGCTAAAACTCTGGGTGATTTGCAGCGTGCTTAGCTGGAGTTTAACCCTCACGTTTAAACCCCCTAGACCACAGAACTGCAGCACAACTGGAACGGCTATCCAAATCTGTGACAAAAGGAAACAACTGTTCGAGTTGTATTGCAATTCTGTGGCCTAGGGGTTTCAACCTGAAGTTTAAACTCCAGCTAAACACGATACACTTAACCCTGTGTGCCCATGTTGGCTAACTACTGCTTAAACACACATTCTGTGTTTAAAATAAATAAATAAATAAATAAATCATCAGCAGCTACAACACACTTTGTCATTATGTAAAAAGCAGCTCAAAGTGCTTGTCAGTGGAGTAAAAAGACATCAGAAAATAAAAGTAAAATGCAAACAAGTCAATGCAAGCAGGCGGGTGGCAGTGTAGTATAATAGCTAAGGAGTTGGTTTGCAGGTTCGATTCCTCGGTAGGACACTGCCGTTGTACCCTTGAGCAAGGTACTTAACCTGCATCGCTCCAGTATATATCCAGCTGTATAATTGGATACAATGTAAATCGCTCTGGATAAGAGCATCTGCTAAATGCCTGTAATGTAATGTAATGTAAATGAGACTGACAGAGTGGACGTGGTGACAGAGGGGAAATATCTTCTGTCATTCGGACCTTAGTGGTTTGAGCCTCTCTTTACCTCACACATACTAATAATATACTGTAATATATTGACTAATTCAATAAATGCATGCCAAAATTCAGTCATTTCTGTTCAATAATATATTCTGTTGGTTATATTCAAACACAAGCCACTGACACCAAAGCAGCAATAAATACTATGTTAATTTTTTAAATTTCAGTAATTCAGTTTAATTGAAGTATTTCAGTGTCATGTCAATATTGGCCTATGTAGCTCAATCCTGAAAATTTTTATCAGAACAGCCCTCCCTTGTCAGAAGAAAAGACAAATTAAGACTTTCCGCTATATTGGATTTCCATATATGGAAAAAATCTATTTTTGTTGCACAAGATTCTGCAGCATATACCAAGATGGCTATTCATATTTTCTCTGGCACAAGAAATCTGAAGAAGATGCCTGAACATTTGCGCCACCATATTTCTGAATTAAATTACAAATAGTATAGTGTTTAATTGAGTGCTGTCTATTTTTTTCTATTGACATGTGTTGGCCATATCTAATCATGTACAACTATAACATATTTATCTACCGCTGAAGAATCAGCGGTGTTATCTCTGGGTGAGTTCTTTCAGTAATGGACCGGGGTAGTTTTATGAAACTCCCATATAACTTTTCACCAGTTAATTACAGACTGGTTCTAAACTGTCTGTGTTTACACTGCCCTCTTGTGGCAGTACATTCAATGACAACCATTCATACTTGTAGAGATGTAGAGAGCTATTGGGTTTTCCCAGTGAAGGCTGTGGTCTTGTATTACTTGTGTCTAAAGCGAGTGAAGCCCTATCATCTCTACCAGGTCATGATGGACTCAAACCACAGACACTGCTGGTTTAACTAAGAGTAGGGAGAATCCCTGTGTA